>NC_057395.1:12971310-13271310 GCF_019320065.1 Cervus canadensis | reverse complement strand
GGAGTACAGTTGATTAACAATATTGTATTAGTTTCAGGTGATTCATATCATGGATTCATACATGTATCTAATCTTTTCCAAATTCTTTTCCCATTTAGCTTATTACAGAGTCAATGGAAAGTAATGGAAAGAGGCCTGGAGGTGGAAGGGAGTGGGGGTAGAGCCCACTACTGTTGCTGGAAAAAGCATGAATTCACTATGAATCAGATCGGTCAAGACTAGATTCTCGCCTGGAAAATTCCGTGAACAGAGGAGACTGGCAGGCTACAGTCCATGGGATTACAGAGAATCGGACATGACTTATCTCACACACACCACACGCAGTCCAGATTTCTTCCACTTGTTAGTTATGTCCTAAGGCGTCATGGAGAAAATAAACCCGGTTTTATGGAGCCTATGTTAGGGCTCATAGTATGTGTTGGGCTGTGGGGGGACTCAGCAAATGTGACGACGTCTTCTCTCCATTGATGACATCAACGAAATGGGAAACATTTACAAATTTTCCTGCCGGTGCAGCCATTGCCGCTAGGTTTGGATGATTACCAGCACCATTACCTTTGTGATGCCCAAACCGTGTTCGTACATGTAGCCCAGGTTGAACATGGCTTGTGCGCTGTGGTACTTGTCGGCTGCGATGCTGTAGTGTGTGGCTGCTGTGTGATAGTCTTTCTTGGTCCCGTAGCCATAGTAATGGTAATCTCCAATTTTCACTCTAGCAAATGCATTGCCTGATGGAAATACCAGAAAGAGAAGAAGAAGAACTCAAATGATTCAGGTGTAGTCCCTAGTAACTCAACCTAGTGATAATCTATACAGAAAAGAAAAAAAAACCACACACTTAGAATCCCACAATCAGGATTAGATATGATTTATGGATATAACACACAATGCTAGCTGTCTTCATTGAGGGATAATTTCCACGGTATGGCACAAATGTTCTTAAAGAGTAAAACATCATAAAAAAGTTTTTTTTACATGTACACGCCGCTATATTTTTGTTTGTTTTTGGCCATGCCGCGTCTCCATTGCTGCACGTGGGCATTCTCTGGGGGCGGAGAGTGGGGGCTTCCCACTGCCGTGGCGTCTCAGGGGCTTCGGTGGTCGTGGCACACAGGCTCAGCAGCTGCGGCTCGCAGGCTCTAGAGCACAGGCTCAATAGTTGTGGTGCATGGACTTAGTTGCCCCAGAGCATGTGAAATCTTTCTGGACCAGAGAGCGAACTAAGTGTCACCTGCATTGGCCGGAGGATTCTTATCCACTGTGCCACCAGGGAAGTCCCAGAATATAACATTATTAATTTTACCTTTTAGATTCATTTTCTGAAGGTAGGTCAACTGGATCCCATCCCTCTTTTCTCAGATTTCAATCCTGCAGAAGCTCTGCTCTCCGGCATCGCCAGCTTCTCCCCCTTTCTAGTCCCATCAGTCACACAAACACCCTTTGGTATCTTCTGTGAATGACATCAAACCCTTCATCCCATTTCTTCATCCCACGGCATCTCCTTGGCACAACGTCCCATTTCTCAGTTTACTTCACACTCAGCCTTTCCAAAAGCGTGTTCTATACTCACTGTCTCGAAAGCATCTCCTCCCACATACTCTTCAACCCACCCCAGCCTGGCTTCTGCTTCCCCCTCCATGAAACTGCAACTTTCAAGGTGGTCGATAACTTCCATGCAGCCAAAACCCCTGGCAACATCCCTGTCTTCATTGCACTGGGCCGCTAAGCCACACTGGAATCCCTGGGCCTAACTGCCCAAGTCCTTGCTTCTCTCGACTTCCCTCATGCCCCACAGGCCTCTCCTTTACAGACTCTTGCCTGACTTCCTCTACTAACTTCTAAATGTCGAACTGGTAAGGGCTTATCACTGATTTTATTCCTCCAGCTTCTCTCCCTTCTTTTCTCCTCTCTTGCCTTCCCCTCCTCTCTCCACCAGTCTGCTCTGATGGTGCACGTCATCTCATCTAGTTCCACAGCTCTCTACGTTCACTATTCCCGGTTTTGTATTTCCAGTCCTGTCTCTCATAAGCTCCAGATTCTTGCAGGTGCCTTCTTGACTTCGCTACCCGGATCTCAAACTTGAGACATCCAGTAGAGATTCTTAACACGCCATTACCCCTTCCAACAAACAAAATCTTCAGTTTCTTTCCTCTCTCAGTGCCAGCACCCCACTTCTCAGGGCGTAAATCTAGGAGAATTATCCCCAGTTCTTTCCCCTCACTTTTATTATCAAATCCATCAGCAAGTCCTCTTTCTCTAAAACACAGCCATTTTCTGCCCTCTCCTCTACCATCTAGTCTCATCCTGGAATATTACAACAGCCAAGATGATTTTTTCCAAATGTAAAGTGGAATCATGTTATTCCCTGTGTGAAAACCCTCAAGCGCCTTCACTTTGCACTTGGAATAACATCCAGATTCCTGACCCGACCTGCAAGCGATGCCTTGTCTGTCTTCTGCCTCCCTGACTATCCTTATCGCTTGTCACTTTCTTGGTATATTCTGGCCTTCTTCATATTCCTTCAACAGACTGAGCTCATCCTTGCCTCAGGATCCCTGCACTAAGATTCCTTAAGCCCCTCTGCCTGGCTTCTTTGGAGTTCCTCATCCTTCTGATCTCACTGCAAATGCCACTTCCTGCCTAGCACCTCCTCTGATCACCTTGTCAGACTACCCTCCAGAAACTATCTGTCCCATCTCTATGCTTTATTTCTTCACGGCACGTATTACTATTATTTTGTTTACTAGTTTATTTTCTCTCTCTCTTTGATGAGAGGAAACTTTGAAGCTCTTGATCACTAATACAGTCCCAGAACTGGAACGGAACCTGATGAATATTTATGGAATGAGTGGATAGACATGGTAGGGAACTTTTTTAGAAAATGCTTTGCCCAGATGTTAAGTATTTTACAATCTAAACTTCTAACAAACATGAAAATATTCATGTCGGAGTAGAAAAAATTCACATGACTTTTTAAGATGTGAGACTTCAGCCTTTTGAAGGCTAATTAGGGATGACCTCCAAGGGGGTCTCTGGGGCCCATGCTTTCAGTCATTAGGACTATGTTGATTGGAAAGATGAGGGGATGCTCAAGCAAGACATCCACTTCAACTGTGGCCAACCCTGATGCACAGTCTAGGCTTACTTGGAAAACCGGAAAGTAACCTTGTATGATATGGTCCATGTCATTAAGGGCTATAGGACTCCTTCTAAGTTTTTCTCCCCATTTGACCTAATACAAAGCCTACAAAATTTTGAAATTGATTCCTTTGGGTTCTGAAGTTCTTTTAACCTTTTGGAATCCTGTACTAAAATGTAAACCAGCTTTAGCTTTCTATAAGTAGAAGTAACGTCATAAAATGCTTACGCTGCCAAAGATATTAGTTGTTAGGGTTTGCTTCCCAGGTACTTCAAAATGTACAGGTAGCTGGGGGCAAGACCTTATAGAAATGATACCCAGAAGAGGGGCCCGGAGGGGCCTGGAGAGGCAAGAGATGCCTTGAGTTCTAAAGAGAAACCTGTTCCATCTCTAATTTTGCCCAAAGCTGCCTTAACCTTTGACCCCAAGATCTGTCTGCACTATAACCACAAAAGAACAGGACTCTGCATTTTTTAGCTTTACAAGCAGTAAGCAGGACCCCGGAGGTCTCTAAGAATGAAAGGTTGTGAACAAGCAGATTCTCCAGCGGATTCGGCTCCGCTCTACTCAGGGGACTGACTGGGGGCAGGTGGCAATCCTGACAGGCTCCCAGAGGGTCAGGGGGAGGGATTTCCCCTCCAGTTCACCATCCTGATGGTTCAGCAGCCTCATCACATACAGCAGCTCCCGAAGCTAAGCACCACCAGTGACTGACCGGAAGCCTAACTTCTACCACTAGACTTCCTCACCTCGAGGCAGCCACTCAGTGGCTACATCTTCAGGGACACTCATGTCTGACCTCTCTTTGACACATAATTATTTTTAGTGGTCTGACATTTTTATATTGGTGAATTCTGTTTAATATTAATGTCCTCTTGTTTTCAAGATCTCTTTCCCCTGGTGCAGCTTCTGCAGCATTTTATGGCTTGGGGTAAACCTGTATTTGCTACAATTGAGCTGATTTGCCACAGCTGAGAGATTGCTGGTGGTTGTTTCCCCACTCCAAACAAGGTCTTCATTGAATTTTAGAAAACACGGGCTTTTCTTTTTTCAGGAATTTCTCACTAAAATCACACGGATGGCTTGCCGCTGTGGTAGCAGCTTGGCTGGATCCAAGAAGACACCAACGGTGACTTTTTCTTCTGCCTCATCAACTGAGAATTGTTTTTTATCCCATTCACTTCTTGGAGAAAAGGGATGATTCGACCATAGCATGAGGTGACTTTAAGAAATTAATTGGAAGTAAAATTGCTCTCTTACTATAAGACAGTTCCTCACATATCCAAATGCCAGTAGTGACAGCTTTGCAGAAGCTCTCTGCTTCTGGTAATATGATTTTAGGGAAAGAATGGAATGAGACACAGTGATGCAAATGCCACCTGCCACTGCTTCCCCACCACCCTATCTTACCTTCCTCATCACATGTGATCCCTGTAGTGGGGCCTAGGAACTCCAGGAAGTGGGGTGGAGGGGTGGATCTTGCTAATTAATTTTTTTTTCTGATGCTACCATACTAATTGTTATAATAAGGATCTGAAGTTTGTGGTAATCTTCAAAGTGATATTTTAAAAGAAGAATCAAGCAAGTCTTACAGCCATAAGTAATTTTATCTATAAACTCATTGAAAGATAGATAATATCTCTGATAAGTTTAAAAAAAAAAAAAACCTCAGCAAATGAGTGACTGAAGCGAGACCAAGAAAACTGATTTCTTGAGTAAAACTGTCATGTTTCAGACAACTGTTTAGGTCCCCTGGAGACAGCGCCATAGAAAAATTCCTGCCATATGCTAAACTGGGGACTTTGAGAATAACAAAAGAAATTTCTGGAAATGACCTCCAACCAAAGACTGACCCTATCATCAGTTTGAAATACCATGTACTAGATATTCTGCACCTTTCTGCCTATGCATCCAAGAGCTCAGCTGTAGCAAATCAGAGGAATAATAGTGGACATGGGCCAGACAGTGCTTATTTTTATCTTAGTTCGGATACCTTGAATGGCAGCTCGATTCCATAGGAGAAGTGCCATTGGATACATCTTCTCTTTTTCAAGAATTTTAGCCTTTTCTTAAAAAAAAAAAAAAAAGGAGACATTCCATTAGGAAGGCTTAAGATGCCCCTGTAGTAAAGTCAAATATGCATATGTATGATTAGGGAATGCAGAGAATTTTAACTTATCTTACTAGTTTCCAAAATGAATGCTGAATTGCTCTGAGCTACTTCATACCCCATTTCTGCAAGCAGTGCGTACTGAACCAGAGAAGAATCTATATCACCATTCTTATAAGCAAAGTATGCTGTCAGGAAGTTCTCAGCCCACTGGCCTAGTTCACAGACACCTTTATAAAGCTGTGTTTGGAAAGAAAAATCAAGCAGACCAGTTAGCTAATACGTGTCATTCCATGCAAATGATAACTGACATTAGTCTTTAGTTCCTCCTGGCTGGTCAGGCCAGGATTTTTGGTCTGAAGCATGGCTTTTGAAAATTATTCAGGGTGAGGAGTTCATACCTTTCACAGGCACAAAGATTATAAAAGTGTGTATTTTATTTGTCTTGAGCTTAAAGTTCCTGGGGCTTATTTTAAATTTGTGTAATAAACTTTTTTGACTTGGAGACTATTTGGCAGGACAAGAATGTATCAACTTCTGTTTTTTGTTTTTTTTTTAAGGGCCTTACCGGGCAGCTGATGTGGAAAAGAGGACGAGGGGAAGACAGCGCCTGAGGGTGCAGGTGACAGAACGGTGCGGGAGGTGTGGGGAGGTATGGGGACAACTGTCAACTGAGCCGAACAGCGCTTACGTAACCAGAAGAGGTTAGCATACATAATTCATTAGGGGGTTGGCAAAGGAGCAAATCTAAAGATAGATTATTAGCTGGCAGCTTTTGAAACGAATTTCAGAGGGGTCAGATTACAATGTGGAGGTATTTATACCACAGGGGGAAGTGTTTAATAAATCAATGAAGGACATTAAGATCCTAAAAGCATTCTTTTGAAAAGTGTACCACTATTCCAGGTTAAAAGAATTCACTTTCTCAGGTGTCATCCAAATCATCAGAGAACCCTCAGGACCTTGCTTTCCGGGAAGAAGTGGGCTACATTTTCTAGGCTAAATCAAGCCTTTCATTTCCCAAGTTGCAGCTCCCAATCCCTCTAGAAGTGCCAAGTTGCCCTGGCGATTTGATTGAAGACTGGAACAGAGCTCCCTGACTGAATTCTGAGGAGAGCTCTGAACTTGATGAAAAGCCAAATGCAAGAGAGAGGGAAGATTGCTTCTCTGCCCCCCTTTCCCAGGCTGAGTTACATCACTGCTCTTCCTCTCTGGCAAATGTCAGTATTCACATTGTCAGCTGGAAGAAACAAGATAATATGTATAAAACCAAAGGCACCACAATTTAGGGACAGTATCACCTCCTCTGTGTGACAAATGAAAAGTACTTCAGAAACAGCTCTTGATTTACCTCCACAGCGGTTCTGCATGATCGCAACACTCCTGTTCCTGTGGCGTACATCTCAGCCAGGTAATAAATGGCTAGGGGCTGCCCACTCTGAGATGCCAAGTAAAAATATTTGAAGGCAAGTTTATAATCCTTCCATACTCCAGAGCCAGCTGAAAAATAAAAATCATTTTGAGCCACCCCTTATTTACATTATCTTTTTACATTATAATCTATGCATGTAATGGTCATAGTGATTCCTGCTATTTTAAATAGGTTGAGAAGAGTCAGGCAAAAGTCAAGCTACTCTCGATCCACTATTTGCAGGGGTGGGGGTGGGGGAGTTGAGTTAGATTAGAAGTAAGAGTGTGGAAATGAGTATTCTCTGCCCACTCAGCAAACTGGAGAAGGACTGTCTAGTCTCATGAAAATGTCTCCTCAATATGGCACATATTGTTAAAGAAGTTAATGGAAAGGAGGCCAAGTGGTAGTCTCTGGGGACCAGAAGCCCCTCCGTGACGTGTGCTACCATCACTGTCGTCCTTCCATACCAGGGGGCCAGAATAGCTCCTCCCAGACGTAACCATGGAGTTTGGGGCAGGCGACTGCCAGCTCCAAGGGGCCCAGCTCAGACTCAGCTCATGCCTGGGGCAAGGAGAGGTGTTTGGAGATGGTGTGGAGAATCAGCTACTCCCAGAAGCTGGGGTTCTTGTCGGGGTTCTCCCATTACTCCTTTCGTGACTTGGGCACCTTGGGGCATATCCTTTCCAAGAGGAAGGGCTTTCTTTAGGTGGTTCTGACATTGCCTCCCAGCTCTAACATTTCTTAGCCTTTGGAAGCAGTGCTGGGTTGCTGCTGAGAGCAGCAGCTCTGCCGGTAGTTCATTTGGGTTAGAATCCCAGATCCATTGAGTGTGTGATCATGTGACACAAGTCGTGTAAGACTTGTGACCTCAATATGGCTCAGTTTGCTCATCCATAAACTGTGGGATACCCCGCAAGACGTGTTGAGAGGACTAAATGAGTAAAAACATATCAAGACTTAAATATCAGCCATAACTGTTACCTTAATTTTAGAAGCTTGAGGAAGCTGATGGATCCTGGGGCTGGGACTTGGAATAAACCAGAAGGACAGGCTATCTCAGGCAACCTTCCAAGATGTACAGAACAGACTCTCCAGCTGGACTATTGTGGAAAATGCCAGCTGACCTCTAGGCCAGATCTGGCTTCCTGAAGATGCATCTGCTCCTGCCCTTGTTCCACCTCTGATGGGACGGACTGAGACAGAATACTCAAGATACATTTGGATTTCTTGGTATGTGTCTTGGCCAATCGCTTCCTCAGTCCTTACAAAAATGATTACAAATCTTCAAGGCTTTCTGAGATCACCTACCTCAATCACTCCACCTTTGTTCTCAGATAATGACTGTACCTCTGAGCTCACTAAAGGAATCCTCTCATTATCTTTCCTCACTTGCCTCTCTCCCTAGATTTACAACTGCACCATTTGTTTCATCATCTCTCCAGTTTTTGAGGACGAGAAATCCCTCCTCTTTATCAAAGCTAGTAAAGCTCCCTGGACCTGATCAGATACTTGCAGATTCGCCACTGGTCAGGTAAGAACAGAAATGCCACCTAAATTTTTCCAGAACCTCTTCATCAATTATCTCATCTCCCCAGTGACACATTAACCGCCTCCATTGGCTGACTCTCTTTCATTTTTCTGCAAAAAATTATACTCAAGTCTCTCACCATCTTAAAAACAACTTTCTCTTGATTCTTGGTCTCCCTCATGCTATTATCTCATTTCTCTCCTCCATTTAAAGGCACACTACACTTCCAAGAATATTTGGACCCATCTACCTCTTCACCAGAGACATTACTTTGCCAACAAAGGTCCTTCTAGTCAAGGCTATGGTTTTTTCTCAGTGGTCATGAGAGTTGGACTGTGAAGAAAGCTGAGCACCAAAGAATTGATGCTTTTGAACTATGGTGTTGGAGAAGACTCTTAGAGTCCCTTGGACTGCAAGGAGATCCAACCAGTCCATCCTAAAGGAGATCAGTCCTGGGTGTTCATTGGAAGGACTGATGCTGAAGCTGAAACTCCAATACTTTGGCCACCTGATGCGAAGAGCTGACTCATTCGAAAAGACCCTGATGCTGGGAGGGATTGGGGGCAGGAGAAGGGGATGACAGATGATGAGATGGCTGGATGGCATCACCGACTCGATGGACATGAGTTTGGGTAAACTCTGGGAGTTGGTGACGGACAGGGAGGCCTGGCATGCTGCGATTCATGGGGTCACAAAGAGTCGGACACGACTGAGCGACTGAGATGAACTGACTGACTGACCTCTTCACCTCGCATGTACTCCTCAGCCCACTATATCTGGCTTCCCTCTCAACCAGTTCGATGACCTCACAAACATCCTCCTTACGGATAAGTTCCACTTTTTTCAAAAAATGAGAACCAGGCTTTTCACTGAATTTCAGCGGAGTATCATTCATTTACTCTTTCTTGACATTTCTACCCCTTGTCCTCCTTAAGATAACCTCCTCCCCACCCCATCCCTGTGACTGTGCATTTTCAGTCTTCCTGTGATGACTCTTTCTTTGCCCATATTTTCAATATGGTGCCAAGGATCACCAGGTTTCTTTTTCTTTTTTTTTAATTTATTTTTTATTAGCTGGAGGCTAATTACTTTACAATAGTGTAGTGGTTTTTGTCATACATTGACATGAATCAGCCATGGATTTACAAGTATTCTGCATCCCGATCCCCCGTCCCACCTCCCTCTCCACCCGATTCCTCTGGGTCTTCCCAGTGCACCAGGCCCGAGCACTTGTCTCATGCATCCAGCCTGGGCTGGGATCACCAGGTTTCTTATATTGGCCTACCACTTCTTTCTCTCACACTCTCTCTCCGTTCCCTTTGGAAGCTCGGCTACTCTTAACTAACACCTATATGTTGATGCCACCCAAATCTTTCTCTCAAGTTTGACCTTTCTTGTGAGTTTCATACTTGCTCAAACTTGGCTTTTTAAGGTGAACTTTCTGGTTGTACCTCATTGCTCCCTCCCCCAAATAGTGTACTTTTCCTTGTCTTCTTCAAATTCCTCCTCAAATTGCTGCCTGCTTGTTCTGTCTAAACCATCCACACCAACCCTTTGATTTGTGTTAAAAAAGGAGCAGACCTAATGATGCATTTGTCATCCTAAGTAAAGCAGCCACATGTATAGTACTTACAGTAGTACATGAAGCCTAACTGAAACTGTGCGTTGGGCCATCCCTTCTCCGCAGCTTTCTGAAAGTATTTAAGCGCTTCTGCATAATTCTGCAAGATAATTACACTTTGTTACTCAAAGGTACATGCATAACTCCATGGTAACAATTGCCTTCCACTTTTTTAAAGAGTGTGGTTAGTGCCCTATGTGATTTAAGCTAATTAAAATTGTGTCAGAAGTGTTACACATTTTATTTCATTATTATATTAGATTCTACTAAGAAATAATTATCTCATTATCATTGTAAATTATGTCTTTTCCTACACTGACAATAGGTTCTGTTAGATATTGGGAGAAGGTCACTCAAAAGACAGAAGTTAAACTAAGAAGACAAATTTATCTATCCAAAAAAAAAATCCTCTTGGGTTAGATGATTTCTAAGGTTACTTAGAATCTATGATTCTAAGATATTAATTGGGGTTGTTATTCTTGTCACAAGATTACTCTATGTCTCTAGCAAATATTTCACTGGATTATTTTATTTTGTATTATCAGATATGATACCTTGGCAAACCAGGTAATAGAGACTAATTCCTTTAAATTAATCAATGGTCATCAATTTCACCCTAGTCATTTTCTGGAAACATGGAAGATGATAAAACTATTTAACTTACCACAGGAACTCCTTTGCCATAAAAGTAAAGAAGACCGAGCCCATGAAGACCAATTGCATTGCCCTAGAATGGGTTTAAAAATCGAAGTAAAGTCTTAGAAGAATTCATGATAAGGAAAAGTATTGCAAAATCATTCACAAAATTTGAAACACGCACAATAGGAAGTGAATTAAGGCAGGTTAACTAGGCTGTTGGCATTATTCTGACCCTCTCTACTTTTTTTCACACTTCTATAGCCCCCTTCTGACCAGAAAAGAGGGAAATGACAGTCACATCTTTCCTCCAATCTTCTTTTTCTTACATTTTTTTAAAATTGGAGAATGATTGCCTTATGACATGAAATCAATTTCTGCCATACAACAGTATGAATCAGTTATAAGTATACAAATACCCCTCCCTCTTGAACCTCTGTCCCAATCTTTCATTCAGCATTTCTTCAGGGATTGCTTTGTGAGACTCCACAACAGGCATCGGGCAGAGGTAGGAGGTGAAAGTCAAAAGATAATGAGGCAAACCAGACAGCCCCTGCCATGGCTAAAGACAGCCTGACAGGTCCGTGGGCTCTGACCCGCTAAGAAAGACCTCTTAATCATGGCAAAGGCGGTGAGTCCTATAGTGGAAACAGATGGACGGTGTTGTGGGTACCCCAGAAAAGGGACACTCAACTGCCTGCAGGACTGAGCAGAATGAGTCGTTAGAGGTGGTGACATTTGAGCTGGGTCTTAAAGGATGTGTAGGAATTTTTCAGAAGGGAGAAGCCTATCTAAACACTTGTTACCTGCTTTGGGCAAAGGAGGTTGATGTAAGTGGCCAAATAACATTTTAGAGACTGTGGATTTCAATCTAGCCATTGTGGATGGTAAAGCACAGTTGGCCTATGTTTTTTTATTCAAATTTTACTGTTTATTAGGTTTATAGTATTTCCTTAGAAACTTAAGTTCTGATCGAAAACTCTCCAAATTTCTTTTTACTGCCTAAACATATTCATTTGTAATTATTTTTAATAATTTAACAATTGAAATGTAATTATTGCAGATACAGATAGAGTACTCCTCAGTGAGACAGAAATTGCACATAACTAGAGACGGCATAGTTCAACAACTATTTCAAGATGCTTAACTTTGAACCTATCTATATTCAAAGGGCCAGCTAGTGTAAGAATTCTTGAGGACAATCTATGTGCATTTCAAACAGCTGGTATATGTCTACCGTCCTCTTCTCTCTTCTCCCCTGACTATGTCTACCTGTAGACCCAGAAGTTTGGGGACAGTCTGCTCTGGGGGTAAAGCCTAGTGTGATGCATGTGGTAAAGTGTTGAATCTATTTCCTTTTAGCTACCCTCATTTATTTATTTTTTATATTTTTTTATGTAGACCATTTTCAAAGTCTTTACTGTTACAATATTGCTTCTCTTGTTTCATGTTTTGTATTTTGGGCTTGGGGCTTGTGAGATCTTAGCTCTCCAACCAAGGATTGAACTCGCACTCCTTGCATTGCAAGAAGTCTTAACCACTGGGCCACCAGGGAAGTCCCTATCTTTATTTAGATGTTGAGAGAAATGAGAGGGAAGGGAAATGAGAGGAAGGAAAAGGGAAGGAGGCAGAAAGAGAAAGGCTAGACTAGTGGAGACAAATTCCTTTCTCTCTTTAAGAGAATCCCTGGGGACCCAGGGGCTCACTGGACGACTCACCAGTGGTTTAAGGCCCAGAGTAATGGACACGAGTTTGCGCAAACTCCAGGAGATGGTGAAGGACAGGGAAGCCTGGCGTGCTGCAGTCCATGGGGTCACGGGTCACAAAGAGTCAGACACGACTTAGCGACTAAGCAACAGCAAAACCCGCTCAGAACATTCAGATCAAGAGCAGCCGACTCAGATGCCCCCAGAGCCATGCTGGTAATGTAAGACGTGTGTAAGCCAGGTTATGGGGGAGAGGTGGAGACCGGGGCGAGCCAAGAGCGCCTGCAGGTCTGAAGGCAGCGGCACCTCCTCCGCTCTGCTGTGGCCCACTGTCCTCACGTGGAACGGCCCCCTCATGTGCTCAGCTCTTCTCATTTTCCAAGAAAAGCTGGACATCCAGATTTTGATATGAAATTTCCTAATTTTTAAAACTCCTTCCAAGCCAAAAAAAAAACATATGCGTAGGCAATCCCTCTCCTTATACACAACTTCCACTTAGGGCTCAGTGCTCTTGCTGAGATGAACTGACATAAACCTAGGGAGCAGATGCTCGTATTAGGGAAATACTCAAGGAACTCCTATGAGGAACTGAGACCGCGGCGGTACTCTCGGTGGAGAGACGTGGCCTTCAGGCAGGAGGAGGGAAGGCACAGGGTAGAAGCAGTGAAGTTCTAGTAGGTCTTAGAGTAGACAAGGGCACGTTCAGAAGGGGGAGAGCATGAAGTGTGCTGGGGAGGCGGGGAAGGCTTTGTGGAGGGACAGAGGACTGAGCTCTGCGCAGGGGATGGGTGTTCAGAATGATTCTGGGAAGGGAGAGGGGATGGCAAAAGTGTGAGGATGGAGCTGGCTGCCGTGTCCACGGTCGTGAGAGAGAAAACCAGGAGAATATGGTCCAGCTTGGGCCCAGCATCACAGTCGATGACTGTTCATGTTTCTGAGTAAGATACAAGTCAGAAAATCCATAACTTTGCATCCTGGTACTGATATGAGTTGGAAACAAATTAAAAAAGCAGCAGTTAAAACAAAACATCTGTATGCCTTCTTTGGAGAAATGTCTGTTTAGTTCTTTGGCCCATTTAAAAAACAGTAAAAGAAGATTATGGGGCTTCCTTGGTGGCTCAGTGGTGAAGAATCTGCCTGTGTTCAATCCCTGGTCTGGGAAGATCCCATATGCCACTGGGCAGCTGAAAATGTGCCGCCACTACTGAAGCCCGTGTGCCCTAGAGCCTGTGCTTCACTGCAAGAGGAGCCACCGCGATGAGAAGCCCCTCCTGCACCGCAACGACAGAGGAGCCTCTGCTCACTGCAACTGGAGAAAAGCCTGTGCATCAGTGAAGACCCAGCACAGCCGAGAGATGGTCACCCAAAGGTTTAAAAAAGAGCAGCGTACACGTGTGCAGGAGTGGCAGACAGAAGCTCTACACTCTGGTAGTGAGTCCAAGGGAGAAGTCTAATAAACTCTCCTGGAGATGATAAAGGGTTACATGCTCGTGTTTACCTGGTGCCATTCAGAAGAACGACCTTAAATACAGTGTTAGATTTCCTCAGGCTTAGGACAGATCACAACTGGTTACACAGCCCTGGACAGCTTGGGGGCTGGGTTCATTGACACACTCAGCTCCCTGGCGTTTTGCTCCTCTAGTCGACAGACCAGCACTATTTGCTGTTCTGTTATCCCGCCTCTTTTTCAGTCTGCTCTCCTCGTCACCCTAATCTAATGGTATTCTGGATGACTGTCTTGCTGAGCAACAATTTCATATAAATTACAAGGGAGGGGAGCCGACTACCAGCCTTCTCAGTAATTTACACCATAATAGCAGCAGTTCCGAGGTGCTAGTCATTTATAAATAGGCTCCTAAAGCAGCGTGTGGGCTTTTAAAAGGCATGAACAGTTGAAAATATTCCCCATTTGAGCACATCTCTACTGCCAGTGTTGCAGTAAGATGGTGTAAGACAACAAAAGGCTTCCTACCCCGCCGGGATAGAACGTTCATCAAGGCTGCTCTCCAACATTAGGGTGGTGGGTGCTGCTCTGAGGATGTCTTTTATGCACCAAAGGGCTTTAGGGGAGCCTGCTAAACTTCACCTGACAGACCCAGCCTCACTGAGCTTAGGAACCAAGGCAGGCACCTCAGTGGCAGGAGCCACACTCCGTGATTCCTCTGTTTCCTCACAGATCCAATCCCTTCTGCCTTGGATATGCTTTGAAATTCACTCTACCTAACGGGCCCCAGACTTAGAAAGGTAATAGCTGACACACAGCACGTACTATGCACCAGGCACTGCTTCAAGTATTTTTAATATGAGGCACAAAACTGTTGACTCATTAAATCCTGAAAACAACAATATGAGGCAAGTGTTCTTATATTCTCATCTTATAGACAGGGAAATTGAGATGCGGAGAGGTTAAGTAACCTGTCTACAGTCACACAGTCAGCTGAAGGACTGGCCTTCGAACCAGGGATTCTGTCTCCAGAGCTGTGCTCTCAGCCATCTCATCCTGGCTCTTGGACAGTCTTCTGCCTGAGCCAGAGCTTTTGAGTAAGGTCAGAGGAGAGAAAACTGGGCATTTCTTGGTTATCTTTTTACTCACCTTACCGTAGTTACTGACTGAGTAACTTTGCTCTGCCCTCATCTCTTTTGTTTCCTGAGCTAGATGGCCTCATGTACTACATGGTGGAGGGGATGCTGAGCTTCTGTCTGGCCTCCAGCTAGGATGCTATCTTTCATTTACCAAGAAGGCGAGATGGGTCTGTGCCTACCCCAACCTCCTATTTTATTGTCAGTGACACCGTTCTGTACCAGGACCCTACGCTCCTCCCAGGCCCGTTAATCTGGCACGGGGCTTTAGAGTTAACGCTTCAGCCCCAGTCTGCATGTTAATACAGGCAAATGTTTTCACGTGTCTGCAGGACGGGCTGGGTACATACCTTACTAGCGGCCATAGAAAAGTATTTGAAAGCAGTAGCATTATTTTGTGGTGCTGCAGCATTTCCTTCTAAATACATCTACAAAAAAAGAAACACACACACAAATAAAAAGATGTAAAAACTAAAGATTTCGAGGGCGATGAAAATGTTTTAGAACAACATCGAGGTGATGATGGCACAACACGTTGAATGTAGTAAATGTCGCTGAAGCACACACTTTAAAATGGTTAATTTTATGTTATTTGAATTTCTCCTCATTTTTAATAAAAGGAAAAATTAAGGATACAATCTAGTACACACACTGTAGAGTACCCTCACCTAAGGGTGAGAAAAGAATCCTATTGGTGTTTTTTTCATGTTCCCTTGCATCTAAATTTACTGTATGTAGTACTTCTGGAAGCCGGGCACTTGTCCCCATGGTTACTGATACAGACTGGCTGTGGGAGCCAAGGGCAGTGCGCAGGGGAGTGAGCGGTCTTGGAAGGAGAGAAGGGGCCTCTCCAGAGGAACCTTCCACAAAGGCTCCTCCCATCAGCCAGGGAGGACCTGGTCCTTTGGTCAGTCTGGAGCTGGTTCTCCTTCCAGGGACAGTGGGAGGAGGCACCGCACTGGGGGGAGGTCTCTCCCAGGGTTTGATGTACAACTAGATCAGATCTCCTGTTATACGCCAGGGGTTCATGGGGAGGGCTCTGAGTTACGCTCAGCCAGGAGCCCTGGGCCACCGGTACTTTCAAAGACTGCTTTGGGGTAAGGAATAGTTAGGGAGTTTGGGACTGACGTGTACACACTGCTATGTTTTAAATGGATAACCGACAAGGACAGAATGAATAGCACTTGGAACTCTGCTCAATGTTATGTGGCAGCCTGGATGGGAGGGAGGTTTGGAGGAGAATGGATACATGTATGTGTATGGCTGAGTCTCTTTGCTGTCCACTTGAAACTGTCACAATATTGTTAACAGCTATACTCCAATATAAAATTAAAACTTAAAAAAAGACTGCTTTTGGTACCCCAGATAAAGACCACTATTGTATGGGACTTCTTCCCAAACTGTCACTTCAAGAATACCTCCGTCAGTTTATAGCTGAAGGCCCTGCCTAGCTGCTTTCATGAAAAAGGTGGGCAGACCTATTACCCTACACTGGTTCAGTTAGCTGTACTACTAGGTTTTAAGAAATGAAAACTATTGATCAAGATGAAGCTTGTACCTTTCCTATAAATGCCATAGCATTTGCGCTCCCAGCTTTTGCTGCCTTTAAGAAGTAGTATAATGCTTTCTGGAGAGAAAAGGAACAGCATTACTGACAGTTATAAACATATCCTGTAAAATAGCTTTTGCATTAAATTTTATTTCATTTGACATGCATTAAAAAATATCTGTGAAATGCCTACTTGGTTTAAGGCACTCACAACTCCAAGTGCTATTTCAGTCATGAACCTGAAGAGTGGGAGATGAATATATATTTCATACATACAGTTTTAGAATGTGAAGGCTTGTTTTTCACATTTGGAAAGGCATCATGGGCATGTTGCTTTGTGGAGGAGAGATAAATCCCAGCTGTAGAATTAAATACTCCATTATTTTTAAAAAACTACACTTGTATGTTGACAGTATGTACTTAATGTGTAAGACAGTTTGTGTAACTGGCAGAATTGGATATACAGCATCCTAATGTTTACGGTGCAGGGGGAATAAGACCAGACATGCCTGGTTGCCTACTAGGACCAGGTCTCTCTGCAGAGGTGACCTCAGACCAATTCTTTCCAAAGAAAATCAGAGGGGGCCAGCAAAACCTGACTCTCTCTGGGTCATAACATTAAATGAAATGCTCAGTCTAAATGCACGGGAGTGGACCTGTCTCTTGCTGCCTCATTCCTCAGGCCTCCTCCTAAGTTCTCTTCAGAGACTTCATGGAGAATTAAAGAAATAAGTCCCAGGAATGAGAAATGAAGACACGCTCCAAAGTGTCTTAGTAGGACACAACTTTCCTCTCTTTAAAAAGCCTTGACTGATTGTAAGGATCTGCAATTGATGGGCAAGGATCTGCCCCTTCCCAAAGAGAAGAGAACGCTTAAGGAAGAAATCTAGGTAGTTCTTTTATATGTAAATTTTCTCTAGAAATATCGGCAACTTATTTGAGAGCTGTACACATTATGTCCACAAGTCGGTCTGCCGTGGACATAAAGTAAACACAAAAGCCACCATCCTGGACCTCATCACGTTATGGATCCATTCATCCACCCATCCTTCTCCTCTTCACTTATCCTTTCAAGATCTTGACTGATACCTGCCATACGTATGGTAATATGCTAGGTATCACAGGTGATTTATAGGTGAACAAAACCCACTGTGCTTACTTTGCTTCTTAGCAACACTGCTGTGAAAAAGTATACGTAAATAGCAATGACAATAAGTGAAAGGTAGAATAAAAGGAACACTAAGAAGAATTAGAGGGGTTTAGAATAACAGAAATTGTACCTAGTTCTTTTAAGCAATTTATAAGATTTTTCTTCCTTAATCTTCAAAACGGCACTGTAAAGAAGGTATTACTAATATCTGAGCTATTTAGTGACAGTTGGAGTCAAGAAGCCAATATTGGCATCCTGCCAGCAGCCTAAATCCAATTCCCATGCACTTGGCACTCTGCCTTCATGGTTTAAAGAACAAGGGCTCATATGATAAAGGTCACACAAAAGATGGAGAGGATTCACCACACACAGGGCATCAGAGGCTGAGGGAACAACATGAGCAAAGAATGGAGATGGGACTGTCCAAAGTGTGTCCAAGAAATAGTCGTTACTTCAGTATGGCTGAAGTAGAACATTCAAAAGCTAAGATGTGCTAAAATGTGATGGGACAATATTATTAACAGGCTAAGGACTTTTATTTTGTTTGGTTTAAAAATAGAAACCAGTGGAGATTCATGAGCACATGGGAGTGTTGAAACAAATGCTGCTGAAAATGTCTGGAATAATATAGGTGTCAGTTGGATAGGAGAAAATTGTAGCAATGCATGATTTACTATACCAGTTACATATTGGCAAGTAAATCAAATGTATGATAAAATGTATGATTTACTAATCACATTTATCAAAGAACATCAATATAAAAAAATATTTCCTATGAATATCCCTGTTGAACCAAGACCCAAATATATCCATCGAGAACCATAATGTGTGCAAGTCACAGTATAGCTGGCCTTGTTTCCTCATTCATGTTCTCCTCCTCTGTGCTCTTGGGCACTCTGTCTTTCCCCATCATAGCATGCATCCATTGATCTAATTATCTGCTTAGTTTTCTGTTTCCCCCAATGTTGAATCCTCTGTACTTAGCACAGTGTCTACTGTATATTAGGCAGTCATAAAATGTTTCTAGGATGAATGAATGAGTGAGTGGATGAAAGAATAAATTTGTTAATCTCTAAAACAAAGGGACTGAATTTTAATCTTTATGGTCCCTTCCAGCTCTAAAATTATGATTTTATAAACTTATTTTCAAAGTCCAATTTTAGAATTTGGGCTCAAATATTTGTCATTAGAGAGTTACTCTGTGGGAAACTAAATTTGAACTGTTAAAAGAGAATAACCTATTCCCCAGAAGCAAATAAGAATCCTGGAGTTTTTCCCCATCCTTCAATACAATGAGCCCATAAAGACCAAAAATTGAGGATCTAATTTCTCCTTCTACTTTCCTTGCTTACTTGGCATCTCAGTTCTCTTTAATTTCTCTTTACATTAACCTGCCTTTAATGTTGGGCTTCCCAGGTAGCTCAGTGGTAAAGAATCTGCCTGCCAATGCAGGAGATGCATGTTTGATCCCTGGGTGGGGAAGATCTGGAGAAGGAAATGGCAACCCACTCCAGTATTCTTGTCTGGAAAATGTCATGGACAGAGGAGCCTGGCAGGCCACAGTCCATAGGGCTGCAAAGAGTCAGACATTACTGAGCACACATGTCTTTAAAGCTATTGTTTCAACTGCATAAACATTTACTAAACACTCTGTGAAAGTATCTGGCAAGCTACTTCAATGGTCATGCATGGGCCAACCTGCATTCTTGTTCTCAGAGTCAAGTATTCATCCATCCATTCATCTATCCATCTGCTGTGGCCTGCATATTTTGGTTCCCCTGCAAATCCATATGTTGAAAACCTACTACCCAACGTGATGGTATTAGGAAGTGAAGTTTCTGAGAGGTGATTGGCAGAGTCCTCATGAATGGGATTAGTGGGCCTTGAAAAAGGCCCCAGAGAGCTAGCTTGACCCTTCTGCCAGGTAGGGATATAAGGAAAAGCCTATAAATTGTAAGAGGGTCCTCACCCAAACATGGTGGCACCCTGATCTGAGACTTCCAGTCTCCAAAACTGTGAGAAAATAAAGTTCCATTGTGTATAAGCCACCGAGTACACAGTATTTTTGTTTTAACGGTTCAAACAAAAACACGATCCATTCATCCATCCATCTTTCAAATATTTACTGAGCACCTACCATCATATTTTACTGATTATAAGATGTATACCCCCTCATCTCTCATTTTAATCAGGACATTTTTTACTATCAATGGCATCATATAATTTATATTGGCAGTGTTTTCTCTTGCTCAGTAAAACATAATGTGTCTTATAACTGATGGTGTCTCAGGATGAAATATAGTGTGTCTTAGGCATTATGCTAAGTGAAGTTTTATTATTTGAATGCACATCTGTCTTTTTATTTTAACTGAAAATGATTTTTCATTGTTCTAAGAAAATCCCTAGTTTAATCAGTTTGCAATGTTTCCTCTAGAATGACATGCCAAGAAAATGTTTTGTTCTAAAAACATTTGGGAATACTTCTTTTATCTCCGGTTCTGTAAAATACTCTTAAAAGGGATAGCATTAGCTCTCTTCTTTTTAATGGATGGCAGAGTGGACAAAGCAGTTGCCTTTACATATTTGATATTATTCCTCTGTTAGGTGTAACTTAATTATGCCTTAGCTACTTTAATAACATGCACCAAAACACCCAGTTTTTCCTAATCCAATTCATCCTGGGCCCGTATATATTTAGAAATGCAAATAACATTAAAATGTATGTAAACAAATTCAAGACAATGTAATCAAGAATTGCATAAACAATACTTCCCAATAATTAAGAATCTTGTGCAGAGGAGATGGTGAAAGTGTTGCCTATAGTGACAACTCATGAGAGAAATTAGTTCGGTCAAACAATGAGGAGGGTGAAAACATCAATCTAGTCATTTCTAGATATTTTGATTTTTAATTTGCTGGACAGTGCTGGGACAGGACTGGGAAAGGTCAGTTTTCATTTCAATGCCAGAGAAAAGCAGTGCCAAAGAATGTTCAAACTACTGCACAATTGCATTCATCTCACATGCTAGCAAAGTAATGCTCAAAATTCTTCAAGATAGGCTTCAACAGTACATAAATCGAAATCTTCCAGACGTTCAACCTAGATTTAGAAAAGGCAGAGGAACCAGAGATCGATTGCCAACATCTGTTGGATCATAGAAAAAGTAAAAGAATTCCAGAAAAAAATCTACTTCTGCTTCATTGACTATGCCAAAGCCTTTGACTGTGTAGATGACAACAAACTGTGGATAATTCTGAGAGAGATGAGAATACCGGACCATCTCACTTGCCTTCTGAGAAACTTGTATGAAGGACAAGAAGAAACAGAACTGGACATGGAACAACAAACTGGTTCCAAATTGGAAAAAGGAGTATGCCTCAAGGCTATATATTGTCACCCCACTTACTTGACTTATATGCAGAGTACATCGTGTGAAATTCTGGGCTGGATGAAGCACAAGCTGGAATCAAGATTGCTGGGAGAAATATCAATAACCTCAGATATGCAGATGACACCACCCTTATCGCAGAAAGCCAAGAGGAACTAAAGAGCCTCTTGATGAAAGTGAAAGAGGAGAGTGAAAAAGCTGGCTTGAAACTCAGTGTTCAAAAAACTAAGATCATGGCATCTGGTCCCATCACTTCATGGTAAACAGATGGGGAAACAATGGAAACAGGGACAGATTTTATTTTGGGGGGCTCCAAAATCACTGCAGATGGTGACTGCAGCCATGAAATTAAAAGACGCTTGCTCCTGCGAAGAAAAGCTATAACCAACACAGACAGCACATTAAAAAGCAGAGACATTACTTTTCCAACAAAGGTCAAGGCTATGATTTTTCCAGTAGTCACATATGGATGTGAGAGTTGGACCATAAAGAAGGGTGAGTGCCATAGAATTGATGCTTTTTGAACTGTGGTGTTAGAGAAGACTCTTGGGAGTCCCTTAGACTGCAAGGAGATCCAACCAGTCCATCCTAAAGGCAATCAGTCCTGAATATTCACTGGAAGGACTGATGCTGAAGACGAAACTCCAATACTTTGGCCACCTGATGCAAAGAGCCGACTCATTGGAAAAGACCCTGATGCTGGGGAAAATTGAAGGCAGGAGGGGAATGGGACAACAGAGGACGAGATGGTTGGATGTCATCACCGACTTGATGGACATGAGTTTGAGCAAGCTCCAGGAGATGGTGAAGGACAGGGAAGCCTGGCATGCTGCAAGCCATGGGGTCACAAAGAGTCAGGCATGACTGAGTGACTGAACAGCAACAAGCAGGCATCACTTATATTTATAAAGAGCCTCACAATAATTTTCTTTGGTGGACTAAAACAGCATACTGGCTCAAGTGGTGATTCTTAGGCTGAGAAATAACATCTAATTCTTAGGATGCTGTCATTCATTTATTCAGTAGACAGTAAGTAACTAATACGTACCAGGTACTGATCTAAGTATAGGACACACATTAGTGAATAAGATGGATAAGAATTCACATTGCACTGCAGGAGGACAGTTAACAAGCCAAGATCAGTAAAGTACAAGGAATGAGAGGGTCTAGAGAAAAATAAACACAGCATGATAGGATAAGTGATTAAAAAAAAATGGTAGAATTGATCAAGAAAATCCTCTCTGAGGAAGTAAGATTTTAAGGATAAGAAGCTAGCCATGGGGAGATCTTCCCACTCCTCTCTGCACATTCCACACTATTCCAAGTTGATTTTGTTGCAGCTAAGCTGTGGCAAGTTGCAAAAATAGCCATAATACTTTGCAGGTCTGCCTATTAAGAGAAGTTCTTTTTCCTATTCTTTCAATGCTGGCTGGCCTTGTGACTTACTTTGACCAAAAGAATATGGCAGAATTGGTTCTGTCAGTTCTGACCCTAGGCCTCAGGAGACTTTCACTATTGCATTTGTAAAACATTTGACTGCCATGTAAAAAGCGTGGGCCTGCTGGCTGAAGGATGAGAGCATGTGGAGAGACCAAGTCATCCTAGCTGCCATAGACCAGGCCATCATAAATCAGCCAGCCCTGGTCAAAACTCTAGCAAACTATAGATGTGGGAACAAGCCCAGCCAAGATCAGAAGGATTACTCAGCTGAACCCAGCCATAACTACTGACCTGCCAAAATCATGAATTAAATAAATGGTGGTTGTGTTAGGCTACCTAAGTTTGGGGATGGTTTATGATGGCAGCCTAAGCTAACTGGTAAGCCAATGAATCTTGAGGTCTGATGCCTTGACGGGAATCCTTCATCCAAGTTCAGGTTTCTTTAGGCTAAGGAAAGCAGGAAGGATCAGCTTGTGCTTGCCCAACTGCTGGGATGGTTCTGGAATTAAACCAGTCTTTTTGAGATGTCTGGATGGGAAGAATGGGGCCCAACCTACCAACAGAAAATTAGAAGTAACCTGAGTGATTACATCATTCCTTTTTCTTGCTTTATGAATAAGGAAACTAGATATCAATGGCTAATGTTTTTTAAACTTGTTTCTTGTTTTTGCTCAGGTCAAGAGTAAGTAAGTAAGTTTTAACTTGAGTTTAAGTAAGTTGTAATGAAAGGAGCACAGGCTTTGAATACAGAAATACTGAGTTGGACTTTTACTGCTTAACACTCCTACTACCTAGCTGTGAGATTTGAAACAATTTACGTCATCTATCCAGCCTCAGCTTCTCATCCGTAAAACAGAGCTAATGCGTGTGAATGAGCCCACAGCAGAGCTTGTCTGGGCCATTCAGCTGAGGCCCGACTGCCTAGCTGTTGCTGCTAGAGCACCAGACTCTTCTACTGCCAGTCTCGGGACTGCACCTCCTTCTCACCTGGAGGCAGCTATAGCTCCCATCCGGTGTTCATGCGGCTGCAGTTGAGTGGAAGTGCTTAGCTTTGTGGGGTTTTATATACTCTACAAAGGTTAGGGGGCGTTCTGTACAGGCGTGGTTTTGGTGCCTTCACAATCAAATTCTGTCTTTATGGAAAATGGGAACTTCTTCCCAGTTTTGCATCTTGTAGTTAGCAGAAGAAACTCACTACAGGCTGAAATCTGATGTTGGCATAATATTGTGAATCCAGAAGTTCTCACCCAAGAAGCTAAAACCTTAGTTGAAGACCTTCAGTTGAGCTGTCCTGGGATGGATGCATATGTTTATTTCAATTGCTACCTATTTTATTACATTTTATAAAGCTAACTTTGACATTTACCTAATGCATACAGTACCTCATAGAAAACAAATTATAGTGCCAAAGATACATTCATAAAATAACAATATAAAGTGAAATAGAAAGTAATAGCAGTTCAGATTTTTATGTAACTGCTGGAAAAGTAGTTATTTCTATTGCTTAGCCATTGGGATTGAAGTAGAGCAAATACTCCTTTGAGATGGTGGGCACATGGCTCCTATAAAATGACAAGGGTACCAAGTCATCTTTTAAGAAGAATCTCAGTTACTTCCCCAGATGTGTGGGGATCTAGGACCTTAAAACTACAATCAGGGTTGAGACAAGACCTCGTCCAGGGGCTTTGGCATCTCACTGAAAAGGATCCTGTGTAGATTAAGTTTATTTTCTTTTTTCTCCACCATATATTTGAATTGTTAATTAATCATCTAACTTCACTGATATAAAGTAAGGTTAAGCAAAGCAATTGAAAGGAGCTTTACAAATTTATAAAGAAGCTTAATAATATACCCAAATATGTTGGAAGCAGCCTCTCCTCTGATTTAGCTAAAGGGGGTTGAGGCTGGTCCTCAGGCTCCTTGGCAGGAAACTCCCAGGTGGACTTGCCACAGCTGGCCTTAGGGGAGAGAGTGTGTCCTCCCCACCCAGCCCCAGGGCAGCTGTGAGTTTGGGTGGGAAGCTGGGGGGTTCAGTGGGAGCCCGGAAACTCCCTGCCCCAGCTACTCTTTGACAGTCCTCTACCCCTCTGTACATAGAGGCAGGTAGAACAGTGCTTTCTCCACCGAGCTCTGTTCTGCTTCCGAAGCTGGGAAGCAAGTCTGACAAGGGAAGCCGCGGTGGGCTTTCCCCAGCAGCTCTTCCACCCACCCTCAGCTTCTTACCCCTGTCCTCCCACCCACGTGACTCAAGCTTGAGATGGACTTACATAGTAATCTTGATCCAGGCCTTTCCTCCCAATTAGATGCAACTGTCCGAGAGATACCTAGAAATGAGGAGTTTTGGAAAATGATTTTCGCAGTAGTATTCATTTTAACAAAGAAAAAGGGAAAAAAATCACCTGATGATTTTACTATAGTACATCGATCCAGTTTGCTGCAGTTAGTGTGTCTTAAAAAAGAGGCAGGAAACTGTTTTATTGGGTAAATGGTTGACGTTGGGTGTGCAGCTTCTTCAGGGGCAGGAAGCTGGCCTGATGATGTGCAGCAATACCCAGGCACACTGGTGACCTTAACTTTTGGCTCTCAAAGGTCACATAAATGATGTCCCATTTCTATTCTCATTTCCAAAGACAGGCTGCTTCTGGCTCCTGATAAGAGTTCATTCATTTTAAAACCAACATTTATGGTACCTTTTTTCTATAATTACAATCTAGGTGTTTTTTTTTAATAAGTTTTTTAGGAGTAAGTGCCAAAAAAAATGCCATTACTATGGCAACTGGCTCCTTCATAAGCTATAAGAAACTACAAGTTAGGGAACAAAAAAGGAGCAGAACAAAGAGGAGGGGGTTCTCTTCCCTTTCCTATTCAGGATGGGGCATTGTTGTTAACCCTTCTAGGACTCAGAGAGAACCAAGCCCTTTGTGATTAAAATGTTCAAAAATTTAAGCTCATCTGTATACATTACTTGTATCTGAACATCTCCTCTTTCTGCCAAAAATTTATAGTACTGGTATATGTCCCAATCCAAAATCTCACTGTTAGAACTCAGATTTTCAGGTCTTTCAGTTAGTCTCACTTTTTCCACTGGAATACCTTCACTTTTTTCCAATTTATCAGCGACTGTGAACAGAAACAAGTCAGAGCAATATATAACATTCATCTTAGAGCAAGCACTATTAGGCTTATTCTCTTTAAATTATGCCGAGATCAGGTCTACTAACAGAAAAGAAATATACTTAGGAGACAGAAATTTGCTAATTTTGTTTATTTGGTTCTGAGAAAAGTATAAGACACTACCTATTCTTTGTAACCAGTATAATCATTGTATCAATATATGTCAGACCCTACTGAAGACCTTAGCCAGGCAGACTCGGGATAGATGTCGGAAGAAGGCAACCAACCTTTCAATCACTGACTTTTTCTGGGCATCCTGAAACTACAATATAAGAGTAAGAACTGCTTCTTATTTACTTCCTTTGGATAGTCTGAAAGTAAACTGTAAATATGCTTGAGTAAACCTAACAAAACAGCAGTTTGAAATATATATATATATATCAAAAAATTTCAGTTTCATTAAGCACATAAAAACATCTTGATATATAAAGCATCTTAAATTCAAAAGCAGTTTTTTTCTCAGATCCTAATCATGACAAAGATGTAAATTTAGATGTTATTATGATTATAGAAACTAAGCAAATGAACTTTAGCTTACTCACTTCTTAGACTTTTATTTAATACTCTATTTTGCAGTCCAGTTTAGTGATGTTGCATGTGGAAATATTACATGCAACTTTGAAAATTCTAGAAATATATAATTAACCTCATGCTCTGGTTTTTGTTTTTTTTTTTTGTAGACAAAGGATAGGGTAATAGAATAATGGTTACTTGAATTGTTCTCAAATGCAATGATAGAGATTGCCAATGTATGTATCTTGCACATACATTGTACAATGTACGTACATCCATAGCTTCAGGAATTTTTTAACAAGGCATCCTATATTTGAAATGTTTGAATTATTGAAACTACTCAGTATTTATTGATATTATATTTAAATTCTCAGTTTAAGGAAAGAAGATCACAGGATCAAGTAAAACAGAATTATTTGGAGACATGAGCTGACAAAAATAAAAGATGAGTACAATCATTTAGAACTTTTTGAAAAGTAACTTAAGAAATCAGAAACTCCACATTGTATGGAAAGAACTGTATTATAACTGATGTTAAAGCACAGTCTTTAAATAACTTTCATAAATATTTCAACTAGTATTGATTTATTTTTTTAATTTCTTGGTAAGTCTCTTTATCTTAAAATAAACTATGTGGATTACTCACTATAATCTGCCACTTTCTTGTAATGACTTAGGGCAACTTCACAATTCTGTAGAACATTGATTCCTGACAAATATCTGTACCCCTAAAACACAGGCATATAAATTCTTAATATTCTGACAATGCTATATTTATAACACACTTATTTGGGCTCAAGAATATTTAATTACAAACCAAAATCATCTGCGACATCATGCTTCCTCCAGCACTTCCAAAGGTATAATATATCAGTGCCTAAATTTAAAAAAAAATTATTTGACATCTAAATTTGAAACTCAAACCCCAAAACTGCTTTTTTATTCCTAGCTCAGCAATGAACCTCCAACTACTCCCATATAAATCCCAAATTTCATTCTCTTCCTCTTTAAAGATGGCTGCCATTCACTGAGGGCTTATGCAGTCCTGAAGTTTGTGAAAAGGTGATTGTACATGATATTTCCTTAAAACATCACGAAATCCCTATGAAGTAGATATTATCTGAAACTTTATAATATGGAACATTAGGAAGCTAATGGCATTCGGGCCCTAACCTTCTCTAACTATTGAGCTACGCTGTTACCTACCACTCCAGAGTGAGCCCTTCACTCAGAGTAGACTGTCTATTCAGTGTCCTTTAAAGAAATCTTTTGTTCCAAAAAGAAAAACTAGAATGACTTTACCTTAGCTTGGTTGTATTCCATTCCTATTCCATAAGAAGACAAAAATCCTAAGGCCTAAAGCCCAAAAGAAAAAGAAAAATTCAATAAATCCATTTATTTTAGAGTTATTACCAACATTAGTAAGTACTATTTTAAATGTCTGCTCTATAATTACTTGTGTTGTTAACTTATTTCTTATAGTATAGCAAGTTGCATTATTATACTTTTGCTAAGGCGGCGTGAATTTAGAAAAGGTAACAATAATGGAAGCTTTTTATAATACATGTGGAAATAAGCTAATACTTACTGAACTTTAGAATAACTATAGTGATAAAATAATATAAGCCAATGCTCTGCATGTATCTGCCTTTTTAGAATTGTAAAGACATTTTTCTCCAATATGTTAAAATTTGAATTTGAATATTTTTCTTCATATTTTAAAAATAAAATGTGATGGATATAAAAAGCTTGAACAGGAAAAATTATATTGAATAAAAAGTCAAAGTCTAAACACAGATCAAGATGGTGGAATATGGAGGCCTTGTTCCTCCAATGGAGCCAAAATATACAGTCCAAAAAGCCTTTATGAGAACTCAAGAAACCAGTTAAGAAATCACTGTTACCCAGTCAGGCTCACAGCAAAGAACGGTCCATTGAAATAGGTCAGAAAAGCCATTTTATTTAATCTGCAATCACTCCTCCCCAAGCCAGCACAGCTTGGTGTGAGCAGGAAGGAAAGAGAAAAACGGGATGGGAATTCTGACTTTCAAGGAGTAGCTGATCAAAGATCTGACTTTCATCTCATCTGATTTACAGCACTGGCAGAACTGGAATGCTTTAGATGCTAGGGACCTCTAAGCAATAAAGAGAGCTTAGAGACTTGTTGCAACACTAGAGAACCTACACTACCATCGACTGCAGTACTTAAGGGACATGAGCAAACCGAACATTATATTACATATAACAACATGGTAATACATATTGTGGGAGTCACAGAGGAGTGAGAGAAAAAGGGGCAGAGAGATTATTTTAAGAAAATTTGGCTGAAAACTTCCCAAACCTGAGAAAGGAAATAGGCATCCAAATTCAAATTCAAAGAACTCCAAGGCTATGGTTTTTCCAGTGGTTATGTATGGATGTGAGAGTTGGACTATAAAGAAAGCTGAGCACCAAATAATTGATGCTTTTGAACTGTGGTGCTGGAGAAGACTCTTGAGAGTCCCTTGGACTGCAAGGAGATCCAACCAGTCCATCCTAAAGGAGATCAGTCCTGGGTGTTCATTGGAAGGACTGACAATGAAGCTGAAACTCCAATACTCTGGCCACCTGGTGTGAAGAGCTTGACTCATTGGAAAAGACCCTGATGCTGGGAAAGATTGAGGGCAGGAGGAGAAGGTGACGACAGAGGATGAGATGGTTGGATGGCATCACTGACTTGATGGACATGGGTTTGGGTGGACTCGGAGTTGGTGATGGACAGGGAGGCCTGGTGTGCTGCGGTTCATGGAGTCGCAAAGAGTCAGACACGACTGAGTGACTGAACTGAACTGAACTGAAGTAAGATGAACTCAAAGAGCCCAATGCCAAGATATATCATAATCAAACTGTCAAAAGTCAAAGACGCAGAACACTAGATTCAGCAAGAGAAAAGACTTGTCACATACAAAGACATTTCCATATGATTATGAGCAGATATATCAGCAGAAACATTACAGGGTAGAAGGGAGTGGGATGAAACATTCAAAATGCTGAAAGAAAAAAGCTGTCAACCAAGAACACTATATCTGGCCAAACTAATTTTAAAAAATGAAGAAGAAGTATAGAAATTCCCAGGTAAACAAAAACTGAGGGAATTCATCAACACTAGAGCTGCCTTGCAAGAATTGCTAAAGGGTGTTCAAGTTGAAAGAATGTTAGACATAACACAAAAGCATACAAAAATATAAAACTGTCTGGTAATAAATATATAGACAAACACAGAATCATATAATAATGGTGGTGGACAAGTCACTTTTAATTCTGGTAGAGAATAAAAGATAACTATAACTAAAAAACTATGCTAGTGGATACAAAATATAAAAAGATATGATTTGTGTCACTGATAACATAAAATGTGAGGAGAGCAGAGTATATGTGATTGAAGTTAAGTCAATATCAATTTAAAATAGACTGGTGCAGTGGTAAAGAATCTGCCTGTCAATCCAGGAGATGCAGGAGACATGGGTTCAATCCCTGGGTCAGGAAGATCCCCTGGAAGAGGCAATGACAACCCACTCCAGTATTTTTGCCAGGAAAATCCCATGGACAGAGGAGCCTGGTGGGCTATAGTCCATGGGGTCACAGAGAGTCAGACACAACTGGACAACTGAGCATGCATGTCATGACAATAAGACGTTTTATGTAATCCCGAGAGTAACTGCACCCTGGAGAAGGGAATGGCAACTCACTCCAGTATTCTTGCCTGGAGAATCCCATGCACAGAGAAGCCCAGCAGGCTATAGTCCATGGGGTCACAGAGAGTTGGACACAACTGAGCAACTAATACACACACACAAAGAGTAACTACAAGGAAAATACCTGTAGAAAATGCACCAAAAAAACGAGGAGGGAATCAAAGCATGCCATTACAAAAAATAAATGAAAGACAGAAGAAGGCATCAAGAGAGGAAAAGAAGGACAAAGTAACTATAAGACAAACAGAAAATAATGAACAAAATGGCCGTAGTGAGTCTTTCCCTTTAAGAAGTTACTTTAAATGTATATGGATTAAACTCAATTAATAGACATAAAAGGCTGAATGGATAAGAAAACAAGACCCAACTTAATGCTGTCTACAGAAGATTTATTTTAGATACAAAAACACACATAGTCTGAAAGTGAAAGAATGGAAAAAGATACTCTATGTAAATTGTAACCAAAAGAGAGGGATGATCACACTTAGACAAAATAGACTTCAAGTCAAAACTGTCACAAGAGATAAAGGATATTGTGTAATGATAAAAGGATCAATTCACTAGGAAGATATCACCATTTTAAATATATATGCATCTGAGAGCAGAGCACCCAAATACGTGAAGCAAACACTGACAGAGTTGAAAGAAGAAATAGACACTAATACAATAACAGTAGGAGATGTTAATTCCCCACTTTCAAAACTGGATAGAACAACCAGACAAAGATTAATAAAATTTTCTTTGTCCACAGATGACATAATCTTATATGTAGAAAACCCTAATGATTTACAAAAAACTGCTAAAACTAATAAATTTAGAAAAAGCATAGGATGCAAAATCAACACACAAAAATAAATAGATTTTCTATACATTAACAATGAACATTCAGAAAAGGAAATTAACAGTCTCATTTTCAATAGCATCAAAAACAATAAATACTTTAGAATTAACTAACCAAGGAGGTGAAAGGCTTGTACACTGAGAACTATAAAACATTGCTGAAAAAAATCTGAAAATACATAAATAAATGGAAAATATCCTATGTTTATGTATTAGAAGAAATAACATTGCTACTTTATATCCGGAGGGATTAGATTTAGTGCAACCCCTGTTGAAATCTCAATGCCATTTTGCAGAAATAGAAACAACCATCCTAAAATTTATACAGAATCTCATATGTAAACTCACAAAATAGCTCATCTATCTTGAGGAAAAAAACTAAGCTAGAGGCCTCACACTTCCTGATTTCAAAATATATTACAAATTAGAGTGATTCAAAATCTGATGGTACTGGCATAAAGACAGACATATAGGCCAATGGAACAGTGTAAAGAGATCAGAAATAAATCCTCATATATATGGCCAAATGAGTTTCAACAAGGATGCCAAGGTATCGGATGCTTCTGAGAAAACTGCAATCTGTTCCTTCAATTCTGAACATTAATGTTTCTTTTCCAGTTACTGTGGCTGGTGTAACAAATCACTCAGAAACTTGGTGGCATAATGACCATTTATTATGCCAAGGATTCAGTGGGTCAGGAATTCGGCCAAGGTAAAGTGGGGATGGCTTTTCTCCGATTCATGATATGGGGACCTTAGTTGGAAGACTCAAAGGCTGGAGTTGCCATAGTCTGAATTCTGGTTCATTCACACGTTTGGCAGTTGATTCTAGCTGTTGGTTGAGATCTTATCAGAGGCTAACAGCCAGAACAACAACATGGGACGTCTTCTATCACATGAGCTTCTCCAAGTATGGTGACTGTTCCAGGACTGAGCACTCTGAGAGCGAGAGCCGGGCAGAGGGGTATCCTTTTTACGACTCCGCCTTCAAGGTGATGCAGCGTTACTTCCAGCAGACTCTCTTGTTTGAAGTAGTTACAAGCCCGCCTGAAAGCAGTCTTAACCACTGGACTGCCAGGGAATTCTCAACCCTAGTATTTTCTGACAAGTTCTTTGCTATCAGATAGGATAAGATGTTTCAATATCATCTTGTACATTTTTTGCCCCACACCTGGAATTTGAATTTTCCAAAGGAGTTGGCTTCTTTTCAGTGGGAGAGGATGTCTATTGTTTAAGAATAATTCCTTTGTGGGGGAAGAATGAATATCTAAATTTAACTTTTTATTTCTTGGTTATCAAATTAAGAGATGTATATGTATTAAAAATTAAAATTCTAATACTTCTGAGGGCTTAAAATTTAAACAGCAATGCCCTGCTCCTTTCTTGGAAACTCCCGATTTTCTTCATAGAAAACTACTTTTAATTATTTTGGCTGTTTTTTTCTGATAATTACCACCATTATGACTCCTGATAAATTGCTACTACTTGCTGCTAATTTATATTTTTCACACATTTAGCTATAGATTTGCTACATGATAGATAAAAATTTAGGTCATCTACATGACTTTCTTCTTTTTTCTTCTTGTTCCTCTTCTCGACAGAGTCATAATATTATTTTTTGTCAGAACATAATTGTAATAGTCTGTTTTGATGTTCCTAATATTTTCAAGCTTCTGCTCATTTATAAGTTTATCATTCCTATCACCATTTTAGAGGTTCATTCCACACTCTTATGCATATCATTGGTAATACACTGTTCTTTCCATCAGTTCAGTTCAGTCACTCAGTCGTGTCTGACCCCTTGCGACCCCATGGACTGCAGCACATCAGGCCTCCCTGTCCATCACCAACTCCCAGAGCTTGCTCAAACTCATGTCCATTGAGTCGGTGATGCCATCCAACAGTCTCATCCTTTGTCATCCCCTTCTCCTCCTGCCTTCAATCTTTCCCAGCATCAGGGTCTTCTCCAATGAGTCAGTTCTTTGAATCAGGTGGCCCAAGTATTGGAGTTTCAGCTTCAGCATCAGTCCTTCCAATGAATATTCAGGACTGATCTCCTTTAGGATGGACTGGTTGGCTCTCCTTGCAGTCCAAGGGACTCTCAAGAGTCGTCTCCAACACCACAGTTCAGAAGCATCAATTCGTCAGCACTCAGCTTTCTTTATAGTCTAACTCTCACATCCATACACGACTACTGGAAAAACCATAGCTTTGCCTAGACAGACCTTTGTTGGCAAAGTAATGTCTCTGCTTTCTAACATGCTGTCTAGGTTGGTCACAACTTTCCTTCCGAGGAGCAAGCATCTTTTAATTTCATGGCTGCATTCACCATCTGCAGTGATGTTGGAGTCCAAAAAATAAAGTCTGCCACTGTTTCCACTGTTTCCCCATCTATTTCCCATGAAGTGATGGGACCAGATGCCATGATCTTAGTTTTCTGAATGTTGAGTTTTAAGCCAACTTTTTCACTCTCCTCTTTCACTTTCATCAAGAGCCTCTTTAGTTCTTTGCTTTCTGCCAAAAGGGTGGTGTCATCTCCATATCTCAGGTTATTGATATTTCTCCTGGCAATCTTGATTCCAGCTTGTGCTTCATCTAGCCCTGCATTTTGCATGACACAGTCTGCATATAAGTTAAATAAGCAGGGTGACAATATACAGCCTTGACATACTCCTTTCCCGACTTGGAACCAGTCTGTTGTTCCATGTCCAGTTCTAACTGTTGCTTCTTGACCTGCATACAGGTTTCTCAGGAGACAGGTCAGGTGGTCTGGTATCCCCATAAGAGTTTCCCACAGTTTGTTGTGATCCACACAGTCAAATGCTTTTACATAGTCAATGAAACAGAAATAGATGTTTTTCTGGAACTCTCTCATTTTTCAATGATCCAACAGATATTGGCAATTTGATCTCTGGTTCCTCTGCCTTTTTTAAATCCAGGTTGAACATCTGGAAGTTCATGGCTCACATACTGTTGAAGCCTGGCTTGGAGAATTTTGAGCATTACTTTACTAGCATGTGAGATGAGTGCAATTGTGTGGTAGTTTGAGCACTCTTTGGCATTGCCTTTCTCTGGGATTGGAATGAAAACTGACCTTTTCCAGTCCTGTGGCCACTGCTGAATTTTCCAGATTTGATGGCATAATGAGTGTAGCACTTTCACATCATCCTCTTTTAGGATTTCTTTTAGGATTTCTTTTCATGTTTTATATTAAGAACAATTTGGTATTAGACATAGGAGGGTATGGCAACCCACTCCAGTGTTCTTGCCTGGAGAATCCCATGGACAGAAGAGCCTGGTAGGCTACAGTTCATAGCGTCTGAAAGAGTAGGACACTACTGAAGCAACTTAGCACGCATGCACGCACTCAGCTTACTAGCTGATGGAATATTTGAAGAGCACATGTTTATAGGCAGTGTCCTGTGGTGGATTGCCAGAAAAGCTTTCACCTTGGCATAAATCCATTAGTCTATACTCTTTATTCACTATTATCAAAGCCCACATTTCTACTTTTTCATCTAGTTTATGATAATATAATCCAAGACTTTGTTAGACGTCTCCCTAAAATCAAAATACAACAAGGTCTGATAATTTCATCAAAACAGAAAATGATTAATTTCTTAAACATTTTATTATAATTTCAAGGACAAAGAACTATGTTACTTTTTAAACTAAGAAATGACTGCAGAGAGTTCAATTCCTAAAAGCATAATACCTCTAATATGTGGTTTAAAATTTGTAATCTACTTAATTCATAAACTAAAAAAAATTTATGATACCATCAGTTTCTCTTTAGTCTCAAAGTTTCCATTTTTAGGAAAGTTGATCATAAAGGCTGTTATTACAAATGAAAGGCATCTGGAATCCTGGTACTCCTCTAACCTCTATAGTTATATTTAAAATGTTTAAATTGGCTCCTTGCAAAAATACCTTTAGCCAATGTTATTGGCTAAATAATTTAGTTTTTCTTGCAGCTCTTAGCAATTTTTGATTCTGCTCAATTTAGAATCTTGTGTATGTAGAAACTTTGATAGAACACAAATATACTGACCTTCGTATAAGAAAGTGAAGATACTGTTCTACTTAGTTGATCGTGTATTTTAAGACACTTTCACCAACACTGAATCATTTTGTGCAGAGCCTACCACGCTTTTTGGCCTGATCCTCTTGGAGAAAATTGTGAGGTCGGGAGGTTGTGGATTGTGTGGGAGTTAATTTCCATCCTATGCTTGCGGGGGAGTGCTTTCTCTGTATAATGCTCAGACTACAAAGTAAGGAACTAAAACCATGACTTTTGCAGCCTCAAATAATCAACTCAAAGAGCATGCTTCTCTCTTTAGCAGAAAAATAACAATGAGTGATTTTGAATTATTTCTCTGGAGGGCTCCACTTTTTTTCACTCTTTAAAACATGGCAGGCACTCGTGGAAGACAAAAGATGTCACAGACTATCACGTAGTAAATATGCCAATTATAGTCAGGGTTGTCCTATTTCTTTACAGTTGGGCATGGTCACCTAACAACTTTACAGTAATAAGTTTTTTGTCTTCGGTCTTTTCTGAGATAAGGCTGAGGTGAAATGAGATGGATTATAGAATGATTAAATCTTAACCCAGAAAAAAAAAATTGCTGTAAGTTGAAGAGAAGCTATGCTATAGCGATGACATCAGTGGTAGTTTTCAAAGGTCAAACTCTGCAAATTAGATGTGTTTATAAGACTCCGAACTCAACCACTGCGCTGTGTTATAGTATCTGGTATTTAAATTAAAAGAGTTAAGTGTAGAGGATATTTTAATCAATTTCAAAGTAAATTACTCAGGTTCCATAATAACAGTTTAAAAATTAAATATTCCTCCTTTTACTTTTTCTATAAGAAATCAAAAGAGAAAAAAGATCAAGCATTTAATTATTGTAATTATTTTATGAGTCTTGAAAGCATCTGTGGTCATTCTTTTTAGCTTAAATTGCAAGCCAAACAAAAATGTGATCAACCCTGATGAAAAACTCAGTTCCTTTTTGTACTCTTAATACAAAAAGATGATTTACATAAAAAAGAAATGCTCTACACAGGTGATCCTAGAATTATCAAAATGATTATTTGATACTAAAGTGATTTTTTTTTCCAATTGTAGCACAGTGCTAATAATCATTACCATGATTCAATTAATTTCAAGGTGATACAATGTGAATGATTCATTTCTTGATTCTTAAAGCAAATGAGGTTTAGGCCCTACCTTCTTGTTTGGCAAATTAACAAACAAAGTTTCGTATTGAAATAGCTCATCAATATTAAAAAAAGAGTGAGCCTTCCTAATTCAGAATTTCTGCTTCCTAAATGAGAATCAGAGAAACAAAAAATACAAAACTTATCTATCTCTAGCTGGTATAGTGTAATATCTTATAAGATATCTTTTATTTTTATTTTTGCTTGCACTTTCTTCAGTTTTCATCATTTTCATGAAGACTAATTCATGAATAGTTTTATTCAGAAGCTACAGTTTTCTTGAAAATCAATTCAATGAACTCTGTTCACAATCTTAGTTGCTTTTATTGCCCTTATTGGGATTTCTTTCAGTTTATTTGGACTTTTTGTCAGATGAACCATTCAAGGTGCCTGAAAAGAAATGATTATGCCTCTTTCCCTCCATCAGCTTCCCTTTTATACATAGCCAGAACCTGCATTTCTCCCCCTACCCCCTCAATGCCACTTTATAATCTGAATTCATATCTTTCTTGTTTTCTTTGTTAAATTAGGGCTCCACAAGCCCTCTGGCGTTCTGGCTTCTACCATCTATTACACTTCAGTATTTCCAACTGCCCTCGACCTCTTCCCCAGAGATGGGTGTCTTCGTTTTCTCTATCTATCCCTCTCACTCACTTCCATTGTCATTCTCAGTATACCATTCAGCTTCTTTAGCCACATTTCTGTTGCTACGTTGTCCTCACAGTTCCCAGCAACATTTTCTATATCAACCTGGCACAAACAGCTTGAGCGGAAAGGTGGTCAACCGGCTGGTCCTGTTAGAGAACTGTGATCAATATGGCATGTGGCCAGCCTGGTCCCAGAAACCAGCCATCAAACAAAGCAAAGTTTGTACCACAGCATATTTTTAACTGTTCTTTGTACAAGGAGATAAATCAACTGCACAAGGATTTGCTGTGGGAAATAGATTTTTCTGTAGCGATGACTGGGATAATAGTTAAAGTTTCAGAATAGAATCCGGCATCCATTAGAATAGAATCCAGCTGTAGCACTGGACCAGGGTCCTCTAGGCTCCCTGCCCATCCGGATAACACTTTGGTTCAACATCATGGGGAGCTAAAGCAAGGAAGGGGAGTCTGAGAGAAGAATAAGGGTGTTCAGGTTGTCAGGGAGAGCATAAGAGCTTGGGGCAGAGACTTTTTCCAATCAGTATCGCAGCACTTCAACAAACAGTGTGGCTGAATTTTGTATATCAGGTTAATGCTGGCCTTTCAGGTGAAGCATTTGTCCTCATCCACATTTTGTTTTCTTGCCCTCCTTGTCTGTGGTCCATGCCACAGAACCATACTACCTAGAGCATGTGGAGTAAAACTCTGATGTCAGCTCTCAGTCCATGTGTTTAATGTACCTGATATGTTAATTTGGGATTTCTTTTCTGGGAGAAGTGTTTTGACCTTGCATCAAATATGTCATTCAAGTATAGACAAATCCTTCGTGTTGCCTATATCCAGTATTCTAGACTGAGTGTAAATGTTCCTTTCATCCTTGAAGCCTTTTCTACCTGCCCCAGGCAAAGCCAGTCAGACACTTTTCTATGCCTAAAGCACTTTACCTTAACTCTAGCCCACCTAAACTGTGCTGCAATTATTTGTTTATATTTAAGATTGGCCCATAAGGACTTTGATCTATTAATTTTTTCTTCCGATCAACAAGATTGTGTGTGGCGTATAGTAAGTGTCCAAGAAACAATTGTTGACTTAACTAATACACCCACTGACAAAGCACACGTCCACCAGTTCATTACCTAGGGATTAGGTAATATTATTTGTAGTGGTGGACATGATGATAACATTTGGTTTTTTTTGGAACTTTATATTTTTGATTAATCAAATATGGGATCTATTCACAGCGAAAGAGATCTATCTGGGTTGGCCAAAAAGTCTGTTCATAAGAGCCTACGGAAAAACCGAAATGAACTTTTTGGCCAACTCAATATGATATATTATTAAGTGAATCAAGAGCTGATTAGGGAACAGTAATTAAAGTATGTCCCATTTTTGTAAAGAAACATTCTACAAAGTTATAGGAAAAATCCTAGAAGGATAATAGTGAGAGTAATAATATTTATGTATTTTTTTCTGGTGAATGATAATAAAGTTCTAGGTATGGAATTAAGTGCCTTCACACATTATTCTAATCCTCACAACTTTGTTAATTCACTCATCATGAATTAATTCACTATTCAGCTATATTTTTTTTGCCCCAGGCACTGCACTGTATTTTTAGAGATACAGTTGCTGCTGCTGCTAAGTCTCTTCAGTCGTGTCCGACTCTGTGCGACCCCATAGATGGCAGTCCATCAGGCTCCCCGTCCCTGGGATTCTCCAGGCAAGAACACTGGAGTGGGTTGCCATTTCCTTCTCCAACGCATGAAAGTGAAAAGTGAAAGTGAAGTCACTCAGTCTTGTCCGACTCTTAGCGACCCCATGGACCACAGCCTACCAGGCTCCTCCATCCATGGGATTTTCCAGGCAAGAGTACTGGAGTGGGGTGCCAATGCCTTTTCCAAGAGATACAGTAGTGAACCAAATAAACACAGTACCCAGAGTTTTATCATTATCCTAACTCTACAGATGGAAATTAGGGAGGTTGCCCCACCCATCAGAGTTCCTCTGGTCAACTTCTGGTTCAAATGAACTCACAGACTCATAAGAGGCTACACTTGTCAGTCTGCTCAGGCAGACGTAGCATAGGAAGCAGAGTCTGCCAGACAGCAGCATCAGCCTCCTTTGTGTAGGAGTCCTTGAAGCTGGTCACACAGTCCTCAAGCAGCCCTCATCTTTAGTCCCTGAGATGACAGACCAGGCTCAAGGAGATGAGGTCTGCACTGGGTGGTGTGGCAGCCCCCCTGACGTGAAAGCCTCATTCCCTGTATAACAAGTCCATAGGCATAGTCAGTCCACATTGCCCAGGGTCCCTGCGAGAATTACCACATCATCTGGTATGTATAGTTCATGAGCGTTTCTCTCAAGGTAGTTTACCAAGCAGAGGTCATTTCAACGACAAGTAATACTACCTGGAAACATAGTGAACATTTTATTCCTATCATATCACCAGGGAAACAGAAGTAGAGGGTGAACCAAAGGTCAAATCCTCACACAGAGGGGGAAAGGATTTTGTTAAGTAGAAAGTGGTAGAGTGGATTTGAAGTTAAATCTGTCTGATTCCAAAGCTTAGCTTCTACATGTACTGGATGGAAAAAAAATGATCTCTGGGAAGAAAGCTTTTAGGTAATTTTTACTCTCTTTCTCAAACTTTCTGAATTCATAGGTTTTTTTTTGTTTGTTTGTTTTTAATTGTAAGCAGCATAAATTTCTTCTGTAATCAGAAAGAAATGTTTTCATTAAGAAGACCAAGAACATGAAAACATACTTTTGCTACCGCACCAAGTACAGGTAGCCAGAAACAAAACAATGTATGCGCTTGCTCTGTGATGATGATGCTGTAAAAAGAGAAAGAAGCCAAACAGAAAAACAGTAGTGGAGTCAGGATGGTTGGCTTATGAGAGGCTTTTTTTGGGTTTTGTTTTCATTGTTTTCCAGATTTTCTATGAAATGCTTATGTTATTCTGGAAATAAAATGAAATGTTGGTTGGTTGGTTAGTCACTAAGGCATGTCCTACTTTTGTGACCCCATGGACTGTAGCCCACCAAGCTCCTCTGTCCCTGGGATTTCCCAGGCCAAGCATATTGGGGTGGGTTGCCACTTCCTTCTCCAGAGGCTCTTCCTGACCCAGGGGTCAAACCTGTGTCTCCACTGCAGGCAGTTTCCTTATTGCTGAGCTACCAAGAAAGCCCCATAAAATGAAACACACATTAAAATAGAAAAGCAAATCTATATAGCTTGTAAAATACTTAAACCAAGTAAAAACCAGGCAAACATCATCCTAAAGAAATAGATTTAGTTCCATATTTCTTTGCATAGGTAAATACAGAGTATTTTTTTTTATAAAATTTAACTATGTTAGGGGTTTGGAGTTCTCACGTTATTTTAAAACACACACGTGGATGTGGAAGATGGGAAGGGGGATTAGAGAGCAGCTCTGTTCCGTTCCTGAAAGTCACTCAGGAGCTAGAAGGACTTGCCCCAGGTCCCTGCCTTGGGTCCTGATGGAACATTTAGGGCATTACTGTAACTTTCCTAGGCCTGGGCTTGTGCAACAGAGGCTCAACTCCTCTCACATGTGATTTGTCTATAGTTATTTCAGGAGGTAGCTATTTAAGATATAATTTTCTCTCAAAACTCACGTTTTGGGCTTTATATGATCCTTCCTTAGCCAAGGACTCATATAATTGGATAGCTGCTGTAATGTTTTGCATGCCAAAATTTCCAAATAGCAAAGCATCAGCCATTTTCTCCATAGCTTTCAAGTTTCCCATATCAGCTGCTTTGGCAAAGAATATGTAGGCTCTGTTTCAAGAATATGAAGTTAGAAGTGTGAGTATCAAAAGTGAAAATTTCTGCTCCTCCTTCATTCTGCTTTTAACAAGAAGGACCCGGTTGACATTGCTACTAACACTACAGTTTAACTATAGTCCATTACATCTCTAGACCAGAAGATTTTTTTCAGCCCTAAGTCAGTCTAAGACTATAATTTCAAATATATCTGACAAATGATGAAGCTGCTGAAAAGGAAAAATATTTAAGCTATATCATCCATGCTTCAAGCTTGTATACCAACTGGAGTGAAAAACTGGGGCATTTGTCCTAAAATAGTAAACCTTCCCACAGTAAATCCCATTACTTATGAGTATTTGATTTATAAAATGAACTCTGAACAATATAACTAAAATCAGTTTTAAGAAATCAAAATTGCAATGTCACACTTAAGAAGTTACTATCATAAGAACAACTGTCCCTTTGCATTCCAAAATAATTTTCTGAAGCAGAGTATATTCTTTAGCACAACAAAACCAGACTCTGTGGAAAAACAATAACCAAACAAAACCATAATGATTTTTAGGACTCTAGAGTCTGACCGACTGGGTTAAAATCTACCATTAATTAGTTTGAGAGCTTCAGGCAAGTTACTTAACTTCTCTGTGCCTCTGTCATCTATAAAATTGGATAATAATAGCATCTACTTCATGGGGCTGCTGGGAAGATTCAATGAGATAATCCATGTGAAGTTCTTGGCATGCTGCCTGATATAGAGTAAGCCCTCAATAAATTCAGCTATAATTATTATTAAGACTATTGCATAAAGTTTTATGGCATGGTAATTGTTCTCCTATAATTTGTGGGTAAATCACATAAAGTTAGTGATTACAAATATAGACACCAGAGGATTGCCTTGCAGTACATTTTATGAGTCCTGGTCAGAAGTCACCCAGACCTGATCTGTGTAACAAGTAGTGATGGAGAGCCTTGCAAGGTCAAAACTTGTGTTGGAGACAGAGAGTGCTTTGAGGATTTATTTTTATTCTTATCACTTCCCCTTTGGTAGCAGTAAGATCACAAAGCATTAACCTCTGCCTGTGACCTTGACTCAAATACAGGAATAAACACACAAATCTACCATAGCTACCAATTCAGAAGGATTAGGAGACTCAGCTTTATATACCCTTACCCATGCTGTTGCTAAAATAAATTGCTCATGGTCAAAGGCTGGAGCCAAATAGAATAGGCCAGAAGGGCCAAGGGTGAGAGCTATCCAGGTAAGCATTAGGGTCCTGGATGGTAAACAGAGAGTAGGTCCCAGTGGAACCAAAAGAAGCCAGGAGATCTAGCAAAAAATTAGCTGTGGTCAAATCAAGTGGAAGTTCTGGGGGCCAGAAAGCAAATGGTAAGAGAGAAGGTTTCAAAGGTCAGTGACTGCATGAGTTTGGCATCACGGGACAGGTATGGTACCAAGTACAGATTCCCAGGAGCTCTTCTGTCACATGGCTTGTTGCCGCAACAACATAGTCTGCTGGACTAGAAGGGTACCAACATGGTCCAGAGCAGAGAAACCTGAGATGGGCTGCAGGGGCCAGGAGTCCATGTATTTGCTGGTCCCAAAAGGCAGCAAAAATTTGCAAAACCAATCCCTCTAGGTGACTTTGAGTCTGAGGGAGGAGGGGGTACATCTGTCTCATATCAGGGCAGTCCAAGCTGATATATGGAATACCAGAAGCTGGACCCAGGATAGGAGAAAAGTCATGGCAAATTAGGTGGGATTAAGATCAGGACTGCAATCCCCAAGAGGGAAAAAGTAGGAGAAACTGGGCAAAAGAAAGTTCAGTTAGGTGCCTGGATTGTCTCTAGAGGATTTGGTGTTGGATGTTTGGGTGGGTACTGGGGGAAGGGGAGGCTACATGCATCTCTAGGACATGTCAGAAGCTTATCTCCAAACCTTCCTCACTGATGAGTAAGTCTTAATGACAGTTAACCTTGGATATCATAGAGGCTTCTCGGTTCTTTCAGACAAGTTTGTGTTTCCCTGACATATGCTTGTTTAACATCTGTACTTCTAGAAACACTAGCTTGTTCAACAATTTTCCTCGCATACATACGAAGAGACTGAACAAATGAAATAGACCAAGATGTGAGTGTGGATGAGGCAAAAGGACTAGCAGTACCTGTGACTTATGCTACCCTCAGTGAGAAGTGGTGAGGCGAGGAGCGGGCAGGGCAGAGGATGAAGAGTCGCAAAATGACTCCCCTCTGGTCTGGGGGCGTAGCCTTTTCTCTTCCCTGACCAGAATCAGAGATGGCGAAGTTGGCTGTATTTGGCTCACGTGGAACGCAGACAATCCTGAACACTGAAGGAGTTTCACACATCTGGGGAAACTGCTGGGGTCTCTGGTTATGAAGAGATTTGGTTTCAGTTCTCCACCACTGCCAGCCTAGAAGGGTCAGCAGACTCAGGTTTATGTACCCTCCTACGTGTCTGTGCTGCTGCAAACATAAGCTGTTCTGGGATTCCTGGGCAAGGACTGGAGCAGGATAGGTGGGGAAAGAGTAACCTGAGACTGAGTGACACCCGGTAGGCAGGAAGGTTCCTGCACTGCTGGACGGCCCTGCAATGAAGGGCTGGGTTTTCTCCCCATCCTTTAAGTCAAAAAAGGAAGGCACCTATCAAGGTTAGGCAGAACCTTCTAAGAGTGATTTTGTCCCATCAGGCTGAATCTAGGAGCTCCTTGGACTTAATGGGGCCCCTCATCTTGGGTTCACCTGCTAGTTTGAATCTCAGGGACAAGCCCTTCCCAGAACGCCACTGTTCTCTCATCCTGCTAGGCTGGGCTCAGGATTCCCTGTCCTTCTTACTCATCTTCTCAGTGACACCCAAATGAGCTGACTGCCCTCTGAGGCTGGATTGTATTTTGGGGGCTTGGTTTAACTCCATCCTCATCATGACAGTCCTCAGGGACACTTAGCATGAGGCTTGAGTTTTTGCTGAGGATGGTTTATTTTGCTCTTATTAAGTGCTTCTAATTTAACTTTCCCTAGAGAGAGGACCAAATCCCTTACTTCCTTTTTCTTGTCACTTTGGAAAAATAAAAATCTTTTTGACCTTCTATTTCCTCCTCCATGATTTGGGGATAATAATTTATGTTTTACAATATCATTGTGAACAATGAAGAATAATATCCCACAACAAGTCACATGAAGAAGGAGCTTGAAAAATGGAAGTTGTGATGTTGTGATAACCAGGTTCATACTTAATCCCCCCACCCTATCCTCTACACTCTTAAGCTTGTCTCAAAGGCTTTGAGCTTTAGGAAAGAAATTATGGACTCTGCAGCTGCCCTGCCTCGGGTTGGCTACCACAACTCTGGGAAGTATCCCATAGGGCTGGTATGCCTAATCTGTGTGAAAACAAAAGAAACATCCTTGTTGGAGGTTCAGAGTTTATTCCTTCTATTAAGGTTCAAGACACACTTGACTTCTTCGCTTCCACACCTTCCACTTACCAGTTAGAGGACTAGAAATAAAAATAACAAACACTTATCTCCTTATTACTGCGTGTCAGACATGGTTCTAAGAGCTAGACTGCATTAAGTGGCTAAGTAACTGTCTCTGTCCCACAGCCAGTAGATGGTAGAGCCAGAGTTCAATTCCAAGGTTGTCACTAGAGACTTGATAGGACTTCAGGTTGTCCCCCTATCCTGGGGACAGGGGGGAAAGATACTTCTGCCTCCCATTTAGACAGAGCAGACAAGTGAAACAAGGAACAGGGGATGTGGTGTGAGACCATGTGGCCACGGCCTGGTCGCCTCCCAGCTGTGCATTTGTCATCACCTCCCACTACCATCCTGGAATCTCTGTTCCCAGTGTTTTAAAGGGGGTAAAAATGAAACTCTTCTTAACTCGTAATTCTGTTCTGGGGATAAAATGGCATGACATACACGAAAGTGTCCTAAAAACCATTAAGTGAGGCGCAAAAGCTGTCAGGCAGCACAAGGCGTTCTAAAACAACAACGACTCTAGGTCAAAGAATACATATTTTCTTCAAATAGTACATATTTTGTTTCACTTGAGCCGATGAAAGCCAAAACAATATTTTTGCTTGAATGCTCAGATCAGTGCCTTTATTCTGCGTTTCACTTAATGTGTAGGGCCTATGGTTTCACACATAAGGTCTATCCACATGTTTAGGCTGATAATTTGTAGGAGTCTTTAAACACCATTTGATCCTTTTAAAAACAAAAGTTTATAGGCAAATAAGCTTATTTGTTATACCATTAAGCTTCTAATGACAAATCAGATTTTGGCTTGCTCTCTTTTCTCAACCTGGAAACTGAACTTGGCTGGAGTGCTGGGTGGACTTACTCTGCTTTTTGTTTCTGGTTTTTAGACTGCTGGAGGATTTTGATGCCCGTCTTAAAAAGCTGGTCTCCTTCCTCCGTGGAATTGTTCTTTGCTTGCTGTTTTACTGTAAATGGACAAACAAGGAAAAATGACATTATTTTGTGTTTTACATTTTAAAAATGATGTGCTGACATATTATTTTGGGGTTTGCTCTCCGTATTTTTTAGCCTCTGCATTTCAAGATCACCCTACCTTTGGCTAGATGGTAGAAGGTGTCTACGAAAGTATTCTCTTACTCTCTTTTGTGAAAGGGTCTTGGAGGATGGAGGAGAGAGATGGATGTTTCTGATGATAGGAGGGAGAGAGATGTTCCCATTCTGAAAAAGGGGCGCAAAGTCCTGCAAGCAGAAGACAGGAAGCAAGGTCTCCAAGGGAAGGGGTGGCTTGGTGTATCCTGCTATCTGGATCTTAGATACCGGGCTTTTTAGTGCTCAGATCTCTTATCTGAAGCAGAAGATACCATGGCCAGTGTGTACTCAGGATTGGGGGAGAGGTGCTCCCTCGTCCTCCCCAGAGTCTTTCTAAGACCTTTCGAGCCTGACTGAGAACTGCTAGGGGTGAGCGTCAGGAATAAGTGGGCAGGGTAGGTATGCCAGAACACACCTAGGACCTTGAAGAAGGCACAAAGGAGGGGATCAATAATAATTTGCCTTGTGGGATGATACCTCAGAGTAAAATCTTATATTATTTAAGGAAAATAAGAAACATAATTTTACCTGCTATAAGAATAATACTTCTAAAACACTGATATAACACTTCACAATTTTCAAAGCATATCACCAGTTTACAGATGGGAAAAGCTGTTTAGAAGGAAAGTCTGCCCCCACCCCAACACACACACACACACACACACACACACACACACACACACACATCATTCCATAGCATCACAGTGCCTCTTGAAGTCCATTATGACACTCACTGAAACCTCTGATTAGGTGAACCACATGTGAAGCCATTTTAAAGGAGAGGCATTCTGGGATTTGATGCCTCATTAACAAGAACACAAAAGACTTTTTAAGCGGTTCTTGCTTTTCTTCTTCCTAACAAGCTATCAGAACTGCCCACTTTCTTTTGTAAACTAAAAAAAATTACAATTTACAATCCAGTTTACAATTATTTTGAATGCTTAAAGTTATCCAATCAGTTTAGTAACACCAACATTTAGTGTCTAATTTCTGCTTTGAGTTATAGGTTATCTATACTAACGACTAAAAATAATGGGAAAAACATATTAATCTGTGTTTGGAACGGCAATCGGTCCTATTAAGATGCTTTCAAAGAGGGAGAATAAATTTTGAAAGGTTGTCTCTACATCCATATATATGAGAGAAATGATTTACCACTATAGATTTCAAGCCATGGTTTTTGCGTTTACATGTGACATAATTTTGGGCTTTCCAAAAACTTATTAAAATACAAGTTTCATGTACTATAAGAGGGCTTAATTACCAGTAAAGTTATCTTGACAACACTTTTTCTTCGTGTGGGTTAATGATTTCCAAATTTGGGTAAAGTACAGTCAGGAAATGATTTGAGGAGACAATCCTGAAGTTGTTGTAAAGGACTTTCATGACTCTCGGGTCCTCTGGATGCCTGTTGCTCTGTCCTGATAGGAGCTCTTCAGTGACTGAGGAGTGCTGGGGATGAGCCTCAGGGACAAAGGATGAGCGGGTGTCCCAGAGCAGTATTTAAGGCAGCAGCAATTGTGGAACTTGCTCCAACTAGACGAATTTGTACTTCAGTCTTTGTCAGAGGTATAATCTGTAGACGGTTCTAGACATTTTATTACTTTGTCTGTCTTATTATTCTCTATCTAATTTGGGGACTGTCATGGGCTGAATTATAACCGCCAAAATTTGGATGCTGAAGTCTCATCCCCCAGTACCTCGGAATGTAACCTTATTTGGAGGTAAGGTCTTTAAGGAAGTGACTGAAGGAGGCTCTTTGAGTGGAGCCCTAATCCAGTATGACTGGGTGTCTGTTTAAGCACAAGAAACATCAGCAGCCCGCTGGCATAGAAAAGAGAAGATGTAAGGACACAGTGAAAAGGTGACCCGCTATAAGCCAAGGAAAGAAGCCTTAGAATGAACCCGTTAACACCTTGATTGCGGACTTCCAGCCTCCAGGACTGTGAGAAAATCCATTTCTGCTGCTTAAGCCACTTTGCCTATGGTATTTTGTTATGGTATCTCTGGCAAACTAATACTGATGCTAACTCGGTATCACATGGAAAACAAGCTGTCTCTTCTCGGCATAAGAAGGGAGGCACCCAAACTCAGCTTCTGATCAGATCAGTGGCTACCCTGTAAAAGCAAGAAGGACTGAGATTTCCCACGGGCATCCAAGGTTTCCAGATGCTGGACCTCTGAATTTCCTAGGCAACCAGATGCCCAAGTAGCCCACCTCTGACAAGGCTGTGTTCTCATTGCTGTACTCAAAGTACCATGTAGTTGGTGGACCTTCCAAGTAACCATCAATCTCTAGATCCAGATCACCTTTCTAAGATGATGGGCGAAACAGGAATCTATGCCTCCTCCTGCTGACACTTCAACTGTAAAATTCTCTAATCAAGTCTATTTCTTAACTCCTGTCACTTGTCACTGTGGAATTCATGCAGAATCCTCTCATTCATAAGGACTAGAAGCAAATCTTTAGAAGAAAAATGGCCCACTTGCTTGTTTCAGATAGAAGAAGAAAGAGTGAAGTTGGAGACAACTCCTTCTCTGCCATTCATACATTCCCTTGTTCATTTCATTGGTATGAATTGATACTTACCATGTGTTAGACACAATGCTAAACATTGTATCTTAGCCTGGCAGAGACAAACATGTTTACCAAAAATTACAAGGTCATCTGGTAGGCTCTACATAAGAAGGCACTGTGGGAATACAGGAGCCTTCTTTGTTTGTAAGCCACAGAAACCCAATCTGATTGACTTAAGCTAAAGGAACTCATTAGGAGGTTCACAGATTCAATGGGGTTGATCAGGAATCAAAGCATCCTTGCAAACAGTGGCAAATGCTGCCACTGGGGTGGACCAGGATCCAATCCTTTTAAGACCTTCCTCTCTCTGTTCCAGCTCCCTGATGAGTCTGATGGGTCTAGTAGGGAAGACAAGGCATCTCATTACATTCCTATAAGAATGTATCCACTGGGGGAAACCTAATTCCACAAAAGGAAATTGGGATGGTGAGAAGGGTAAAACAGATGATGGGAAGCCCACAAACAGCAAATGCCCACCCACTTCAGGTTCCTTACTCTGGCTTAGTGAAAGAAAGAAATCTTCACAGATGAAATGCACTTCAGACAGTTCTCCAAAGGTAGGTAGGAATTTGCCAGACCAAGAAGATTAAACTGGTACTCCATTTGGAGGAAACAGTTGGTACAAAAGAACTGGGGTGGGCAGTGTATTTCAAATGAAGACGGAGAGCTTGCAGGTCATAGCTGGCCAGGCAGTCAAAGCTGGCAGCAAATGATACTGAGGAGAGTGGACAGAGATGTGAAGGACGAAAGGGAGGAGGCAACTCAGGGCATTGTGAAGGTGAAGGCAGGACCGCTAGGAGAAAGACAGAGGGAAAAGAAGTGGCAGGAAGACGGCCCTGATCAGAGACAGCTGTTTTTGAGTTTGAAATTATATCGGTGCAATGGCTCTACATGTGGCTGGTAAATGGCTGAGGAGAAATAGGGATGGAGTTGATTGGAATCCAGGAGGTCTAGCAAGAAAGGCAAGGTCTTACAACAGGGATATTTAACCCTGCAGGGCGCTGGAGGCCTCTAGCCACTGACTGATGGATGTGGAAGCACAAGACCCCAGCCCCCTTGCCTGTGGGATGGGGACAATCCTCCAGTGCAATTTGCTCTTCAAAATCCTAAACTTCTCCTGAAACTATCTTTGCTCAGCTCCTTCCCTTGCCTTAATCTGTATTACTCACTTTCTTCAATGTTTCATCAGAAAATCTAAAACTTTAACATTTAAATTCAAGTATATAAATATTATCTAAATGATATAGAAAAATAAAAGGGAAAAGAATAATAAATTCCTGAGTTTGAATCTCAAATTTTATTACTTCATGAATCACATAAAGGACCACTGAGAGTTAAAAGAATGTCTTGACACTGAGAGTTAAAGGAGATGAATATCTTCTACTCTGACTAAAAGTCAGGTGCTTTCACCATTAAAATGATACAGAAAGATAAAATGGGAAAATCTTTGCTCTGCAGAAAAGCTTGCCTCCACAGACACTGCATCTATCTAATTTTAATTGTATTTAATATAAACCAACTTCAGTTTCTGATTTTCTGAATAATGCATCAGAAGAGATCTTCAATTTGCCCTTAACGTCTGCTAGAAAGATACAATCTCAGATAAGGTGGGAGAATAACGATCCATTTCTAAAAATAACATTCCACCCAAGAAAGAATGACTCAGCAGAGTTTAGTCAGATAAAGATGCCATCAACTCAAATACACTTGAATAGAGCACAGATATTTACAGCAGTCAAATTTATTCATTCTGTCCCCAGATCATTGTCCTCAGACATAAATACCTCCATTGGTATTTCTTGGAAACAGTAGACAAATTATAAGTAAAAAAAAATTTTTTTCCTCTTCAAATATCTACTAAGCAAAGCTTAAAATGAGAGATCCTGACTTAGAAAGATATAATTCATGATCTAAAAATCCTTAATTTATCAGAAAGACATGCATTAGAAAAAGTGAAGCATCAAATAATACACAGATATAGTTATAATAGGTGCTAATATTCATAAACCACTTCAGTTGTAGGCAATTTTCTCATTGGCTGTCATTTTACAGATGAGTTGGCATACGCACAGAGCCTATACTATTTCTCAGAGCTATACAACATGCAGAATCATGTGTTAAACACAAAGTTATTATCAAATGATGAAAAATTTGAATAAAAGGTCCAAAATACATTTTAAAAATAAATTTACTGTAATTGTTTAAAGTATCTTAAAGTTGTTTCTTTATAGTAATACTTCATTTACCTGACTCTTGAGAAATATGTTTCATATAAATCATTTTCCCCATTAGATGAATCATATCTCTTTTTATTTTGACTATTTTCTGATGTAAATCCGTCTAAAAAGGGTGTAATATATTTCTCCACCTTCCCCAACACAAGATAATGAGTGTGATTTAACCAGGTCTTGATGATTCAGAGCATCATTATACACACATGATAATTCACAGTCTGGTTGGTTTGGACATGATTATGTAAGAAGACAATGCTTATGGGAGGCCTTGAATAATGGAAAGACCTTCAGTAGTGAGTAGGAACAGAAGGGGCAAGAAAAGAAAGTGGCATGCTGTATTCATGTCCTCTGGGGTGGAAGAGAGTGCCTGCTGGAAGTGGCTGGGTTGACACTTAGTTGCACATGATAATTTGTAGCACCTTAGGTCACTGATTCCCAAAGGGAATGTAGGATATTTTTTTACTGGAGTACAGTTGCTTTATAATGTTGTGTTAGTTTCTGCTCTACAACAAAGTGAGTCCCCTATCAGTTCAGTTTGCAACCCCACGGACCGCAGCACGCCAGGCCTCCCTGTCCATCACCAACTCCCGGAGTTGACTCAAACTCATGTCCATCGAGTCGGTGATGCCATCCAGCCATCTTATCCTCTGTCATCCCCTTCTCCTCCCGCCCTCAATCTTTCCCAGCATCAGGGTCTTTTTCAATGAGTCAGTTCTTTGCACCAGGTGGCCAAAGTATTGGAGTTTCAGCTTCAGCATCAGTCCTTCCAATGAATAATCAGGACTGATTTTCTTTAGGATGGACTGGTTGGATCTCCTTGCTGTCCAAGGGACTCTCAAGAGTCTTCTCCCACACTACCGTTCAAAAGCATCATATGTATACACATATCCTCTCCCTTTTGAACGTCCCTCCTACCCCTCCCACCACCCACCCCTCTAGGTCATTACAGAGCACTGAGTTGAGCTCCCTGTGGTACACAGAAGCTTCCCACGAGCTATCTATTTTACACATGGCAGTGTATATACGTCAGTCCTACTCTCCCAATTTTATCTCACCCCATAAAATAATTTTCAGTTATTTAAATTTCAGTACACACGCAAACTTTAAAACTTTGATAGTTAAAATACCTAATATATATTCACCTGTAGATTCTTTTTATGTCAAGTGATGCTAATTTCTTTTTTTTAAATAACCATGAAACATTCCAAACATACAAAGAAATCACAGAAAATGGAACATACCTCACTATCACCCTCCCCGCCTGACACACTCAGTTTAACAGATGGTAACATGTTGCCTCATTTGTTTTATGTATCAGTTGTAAGGAAACAATGTACAGACACAGGCAAGCCTCCTCCCAGCAAACCTGCCCCTGGCTCCCTCTTCAGAGGTGGGTGTTTTCCGGAAGTTGCTCTGTGGCTCTCCAGTTATTTATTTGGTTGCGCTGGGTGTCCCGTTGCTGTGCACACTTTTTCTCTAGGTGTGCAGAGTGGAGGCTACTCTTTGGTTGTGCTGTGTGGGCTTTACACTGCTGTGGCTTCCCTTGCTGTGGAGCAAGGCTCTTGGGCGTGCAGACTTCAGCAGCTGCGGCACGCGGGCTCGGTAGTGGTGGCCTGATGGGCCCTAGAGTACGCAGGCTTCAGCAGGTGCAACAGGTGGGCTTGGTAGTTGTGGCTCACAGGCCCTAGAGCTTGGGTTCAGTAGTTGTGGCACACAGGCTTCGTTGCTCTGCGGCATGTGGAATCTTCCTGGACCAGGGATCGAACCTGTGTCCCCTGCATTGTCAGGCTGATTTTTATGTACTGTACCACTAGGAAAGTACACTGTGTAGCTCTTTTACTACATACGTGTACCCAGTGTTATTCCTATATATAAATAGCATCATACTGTATATCTTTTGCAGCTAAGTTTTTCACGGTTTGAGATTTATTCATCTTGATTCAAGCAAGCTTCATTCATTCATTTTAACATTGCCAATTGTCTGGTCAAAATTCTTTGTATGAATGCAAGTGAAAGTGGAAATGAAAGTGAAAGTTTCTCAGTCATGTCCGACTCTTTGTGACCCCATGGACTGTACAGTCACTTCCTTAGTGGCTCAGTGGTGAAGAATCTACCTGTCAATTCAGAAGATGTGGGTTTAATACCTAGGTTGGGAGGATCTCCTGGGAAAGGAAATGGCAACCCACTCCAGAATTCTTGCTTGGGAAATTCCGTGGATAGAGGAGCCTGGAGGAGTCCAGGTGGTCGCAAAAGAGTTGGATATGACTTAGCATCTAAACAACAACAATATTCCATTGTATATATGTACCACAACTTCTTTATCCATTTATCTCTGGATGGACTTCTAGGATGCTTCCATGTCCTAGCTATTGTAAACAGTGCTGCAGTGAACATTGGGGTACATGTGTGTTTTTGAATTGTGATTTCTCAGGGGATAAGCCCAGTAGTGGGATTGCTGGGTTATATGGTAGTTTTATTGCTAGTTTTTAAAGGAATCTCCATACTGTTTTCCATAGTGGCTGTATCAATTTACATTCCCACCAACAGTGCAAGAGGGTTCCCTTTTCTCCACATACTCCCCAATATTTATTGTTTGTAGGTTTTTGATGATGGCCATTCTGATTGGTATGACCTGATAACTCATTGTAGTTTTAATTCACATTTCTTTAACAATGAGCGAAGTTGAGTATCTTTTCATGTGCCATCTGTATGTCTTCTTTGGAGAAATGTCTGTTTAGGTCTTCTGCCCATTTTTCACATATACTTTTAAAATTAGTTTGTCAAATACCATGAAAATCCTCTTGATCAATTTTTAAGCTAATTTGATAGAATGTCTTACAATTTTGAATTGTAAGATATTGTAATTGAATATTGTAATTGTATTTGTAATTGAAATAAGATATAATATCTTACAATTTTGAATTTTCCCATTCACAATCATAATAACTATTTATTCATTTCTTTTATATATTATTCAAAAAGGTTTTATGCTTTTCCCTTTCTCAAACATCTTGTATATCTTTTATTAGATTTATTCTTAAGTACCTTTTACTTTCTATTGTTATTTTAAATAATACTTAAGTAATTTCATCATATTTTGCTTTTCATATATCATATACAGAAATGCTATTGAGTTTTATATATTAATTTTTAAATCTAGCAATTTTTCCAAACTCTATTAATTCTCATAGTTTAACAGATTTTCCTTAATTTTTCAAGATCAGCATCATATCATTCTGGTGAATTGTTCTTATGAACACTATGTGACGATACTTTCTCTCTACTAAGTGTCTTTATCTTTTAAGTCTATCCTGTATAAAATTAATAATAGCTGTCTTTCACTTAGTATTGCTTGCGATATCATTTCAGTCCTTTCACTTTAAATCTTTTTGTGTCATGCTTAAAGTACATGTCTTGAAAATGGTATACAACTGAGTACAATATTTTTATTTTAATCTAAAGGTCTCTTCTTTTCACTTCATATTTTCTTTCTGAGTTGCATTCAGGGCAATTTCTTCTGATCTTTTCTTATTTCATTAATGTTCTCTTCAACAGTGTCTAATTTTTCTGTTTACCCATCTGCTCACTTAATTTAAATGAATATGCTTTTGTTTTTCCTTAGTTCTCTTTGGTTCTTTGGCACAGATGGTCATTTGTTTTTCATGATGTCTTCTCTTTTTTCTTATGGTTTCTTAATCATTTAAAAATGTTTATTTCATAGATTTATTTTCATAAACTTGAGGGGTCTATGCCTTATACTGTGTGTGTGTGGGAAGGGTGTGTGTGTGGGTGGGTGGATGCATGTACTTGCAAACTGACTCTCCCTGAATAGAATTTTTTTAACTTGGTGCATTAAAAAATTTTTTTTCATGCAAGCTTATCTCCAATAAGGTTTTTAATGTAGAAATTGTGGAAATGTTTCTCCAAAAAGTGATTTTGTGCTGCTTCTGTCAGATTTCCAGATTTATCAACTTATTGGTGGAAGGAAATTCATATATGTGAACATATTGGCTTGAAAAGTATTCACAAAAATACCGGGTGGCATAAATTCAAATTCAAATCTATATAAGGTGCAGGGATGTGGTGTAAGTTTTCTCCAGGGAGATGCTTTTCCTTGTGAGAGCCAAGAGGGGGAACAGCTTCCTTGATATTTGCCTGTAATGGTGGGTGGTTTGTTTGTATTTCCTAATCTCCCCTTTCACTGTATGCACACCTCTATGAGACTCTTAGCTTTACTCATAGCTCTTCATTCCAATTCTCTTGTCAAAAATCCTTATGTCTGTTTTATTTCCCCAGCCTAGGATTAAAACTCAAGGCTCATCCATTACCAGTTCTGATCACAGCTTGCCAAAACATCAATTTATAGGTTTATTTTCCATTATTTCTAGCACCTGGGGATTTCAGTTTCTTGTGAGCTCAGCTCTGCATTTAAAAAGAGTTTTGGTATACTTTAGGTGTAAATTTTAGCTATTTGTAGCAGTAGGATTTTTATATTGAGTTAGATCACCATTTTGCAGAATAGGAGAGCTTCAGTGATTTAAAAAAAAATCAATTCATTTGCAAAACGTGTTGATTCAGAGAAAACTTTCAGTAAGTAATAGGAAAGCTATTAAAGGGTACACAGATTGGGTTCTCTGATAACCAGACTTTTTTGGGGTTAGTTATTAAGAGGTAGCCTTGGGTATCTGGGGGAGAAGCTGGATTGGGCAGAGAGAGAAGCTATGATGCAGGCCTGTAACAAAGAATAAGCCTGACTCCACAATGCAGCCATTCCTTTAACTCTAACCCTTGTGCTCTACTGCCTGTGCTTTTTCAAGCTGGCTCTGCATCCTTTGTAAAAGAATGTTGCCTGTAGCCTGAAATATACATCAATGCCTATTCTCAAGTTTCTGATCTTTAAAGGCATAACACTTTCCCATTCATATAGGGTTAAAAAGTTGCAGAACAGAAAACAACAATTGTCTTGCTGAAGGATAATAGGTTTATAGGAACATTGTGACAAGATCTGGTTGGACAGCTGCAAGAATAAAGGATTCCTACACGAAAAAGTTTTCAGCAAGTTTTAATACCAAAGAAGCCTGAATTCTAACTCAGGTAAGATGGTTCTTTGGAACACTAATCCACCATCTTTTTGGTCTGCTGATTTTCTGAATAAAATCACTATTCCTCACCCCAGCAGTGCATCTCCTGATTTATCAGCCTGTCACATGGTGAACAGGACAAGCTTGCACATGGTAAAAAGCCCAGTAAAACCCTTTCCTGACCACACAGGGTGCTCTGGAGTTAACATGTCTCTTCTAACTTGTCCCAATTAGGCTGACATGGTCAAGGCTTTATGCACCTAAATTGATTGGAAGTGGAAGTGGGCTTCCTAAAGTCATTGGAAGTGGGCTTTCCCTGGAAGGAGGCATAACCTTGGGTTATGCAGTTGTCTGCACCTAAGATAATCCCTGAAGGAACTGTTGCTGAAGGCTGTCTGTGAACTATACTCCCAGCAACTGGGCAACAAATTCCCCATTGCGGAGAGAATCTGCATGGCACTTCCCAGGGTCCTCACATACATTCCAAAGTCAATAAAGTTTATCAAATGATAAACTTACCCTAGCTGGTCACAGACTCCAGAAGTGAGAAAAAAAAATGTGGAGACTGGCTTAAAGTAAGATTCCAAGACACCGCCCCCTGCCAACCAAGCACGAAGGAGTGATATGGTCTGATCACCAAAATTAATGATGACTTAAATCCAAGAACTGCCAGGAAGGATCTGGTCAGGAAGGACAAAGAAGCTAGTGTTCCAGTTTCCTGCAGGAATAGGTTCCACTGTTCCCACTGCATGATTAATTATTGATTTATCTTGCTAACAATTTAACAAAGATAATTATTAGACTCAACTCTGACTCAGAAGGAAGTATTAATTGTTGAAATTATAGTGATGATACCCTGAGAGAAAATGAGCATGCCATTAAAAAATTGTAATGGGATGTTAAAGTATTGTGTTCAGCTCTAAAACACTATTCAAATGTACTCTAAAAATGTAAGGCTTTATTGTTATTATTCATTTATTTTTTGGTCATGTCACACAGCTTGTGGGATCTTAGTTCCATGACCAGAGATCCAACCTAGGCCCACAGCAGTGGAAGCACCAAATCCTAACCACTGGGCCACCAGGGAATTCCTAAAGTTTTATTATTTTTATATAGCACCTATATTATAGAGAGTGCTGAACCTGAATTCAGAAGGTCTGAGTTTACATCTTAGAATGTAAAGGTACAGGAAGAATTCAACTCAATTTAATTCAGCAAATATTTATTCATATTAAATATGACAGACAAAATTACTTCTTGCCTTGAAGTAAAGGGACTACAAATGCTATTGTTTATAGTTTCAACCTCTAGGAAAAGGAAAAACTGGTAGAGGTCTGAAAATTGGTAAATAGTTCCTCTACGTTCAATATGTGGAAAAACATATTCATATTCTAGAAACAGCTTGATGTCAACCTCCTTAATTTCTAATTTTTTGAACAAATTTTTATGCACAGTTTATGACCTTGAGTTGAGGAGATATGATCACTATGAATTAGGCAGTTGTTTGGAGAATGTTAGGTTAAATCTCGTTTTTCTTTTCTGAAGTCTGAGGAGTAGCATTTATATGAAACACCTATATCCCATGTTTTATGATATCTTATGCACAAAATGTTGAAACAGAAACTGAATGGGAATGAAATTTAACAACGTTTTTAGCCAGTTCTATAACATGCATGCCTTCCCGAGTGGCACAGTGGTGAAGGATCTGCCTGCCAGTGCAGGAGACGCTCGTTCAAGCCTTGGTTTGGGAGGATTCCTTAGAGGAGGAAATGGCAACCCATTCCAGGACCCTTGGTGGGGAAATCCCAAGGACAGAGGAGCCTGGTGGGCTACAGTCCATGGGTCGCCCAGAGTCAGACACAACTGAGTGACTGAGCACAATGACCATGTATAACCCATGCTCCTGGTTCACTTTACAACTTGTAAGCCTTCTCTCTAAGGAAGGTTTACTTCTCCATGGCTTTCTCTGCTTTATTAACTGCTAATTCTACAGTTCCCTGATACCAGACTTCTGTGTGGGGTTGGAGATGGGGGAACAGGAAAAGGGGGTTGCCTATTTTCTGTCTACCGATGCTTATTAAGGCACCTTCCCAAACAAGGGCAGTGCACTCTGTATAAGGCATTCTCATAACTAAAATTTTATGTTTTCAACCTCATCACATGTAGATTTTTATCTGTCATTAGTGGGTAAATATAATAATAGAGATTTATGGTGGATTATTGTGGGCTCTAGGCTCTAAACTTGGTCCTGCCTTGTTACCTTCTACAAGGATTTGGATAAAAGATTGATAGGCATGCTCATCAAAAACTTGAATGACAGAAAACTAGGAGAGTTTGATTGATATAATCAATAGGTTGAAATAATCCCAAATAAACACAATAGATATAAATGTAAAATCTTTCACTTAGATTCCAAAATTTAGATGAACACATAAGGATGAGGAGATACTTGGTTGTGATGGACAGTTTTGTGTTTCTTCTTGGTGAGGATATAGTCCCCAGTTATTAAATTCAACATGAATCTAGTTGTTGCTGTGACAGAATTTAGCAGGCACATCTAAGTAAGAGAAGTTATCCTAGATGATCTGGGTCGATCTGATTCAAACAGTTGAAACGCCTTAGGAATGGAATTGAGGTTTCTCTAAAGAAGAAAAAATTCCAGCTGTGAACAGCAGCTTCAGGTCCTGTCCAAGAATTCCTGTCAGGCCTTGTTGATAAACTGCCTCAGGGATTTTGGACTTGCCTCGACAGCTCGCATAATAATCATGTAAGCCAGTACCTTACAATAAGTCTTCAAATATATATCACCTACTGGTTCTTTTTTTCTGGTTGAACCCTGATTGATACATTGGCGTAGTACTTTTAGGTGAGAAAAGATTTCAGCTTGCTCTAACTTTGTTACCTGAATCTTAGAAAAAATGCACACACAGCACAGGCTTCAGTGGGGATGGGGACAACAGCTCCGTGACCGGAGTCCATATCCATAGCAGGATGATTCTGTCCTGCTCCAGCTGCCTAAGATCACTATGGGGAAGGGATTTTGGTTTAATGTAAGTTAAGAACTTTATAAGAAAGAGAGATCTTCAATAATGTCACAGGCTGCCCCGTATGACGCAGTGAGCTTAGTCACATGTATTTAAGTAGAAGCTGGTATTATCTGCCTGGAATATCTATGAAAGATGCTGGCCGAGATGACCACTAACATTTCCTAATTCTAAGATTCTATAATATTACTTTTAATAACTATGCTTCTAATGCATGACACTAAAAGTCCTCCTCCTTTCAGTTAATGCTGTTTCATTTCCCTTGTTGAAAAAGTCTGGTTGTCTTCTGATTGTCTTTCTAGAGCCATTCCACCCTGCTCTATGCCCACACGGGCTTCTTCAAAGGACTCGTTTGTCCTCTAGCTTCTGCTTAGATTTGGCTGAGAGGCACCACCTGGAAGACTGAAGGGTAGGAAGAGAGCTAAGTATGCCCTGGTTTCCTGGGTCTGGGTTGTTATGGGCTGGCTTTGTCCTTGACCTAAGGTCATACTTCTGTTAGAGTGCCCTGTCCATACAGCTCTTGCTTCCTTTCTTGGAATCGCTGTAGCCACTGCTGCCCTAAGACCCCTCAGACCTAGGGGTGGTAATGAGATTGCTGTTACTGTTCTGGTGGGGGGGGGAGGGTTATTTTGTGGATTCTCTACACTCTGTGTGCCCTTTCAGAAATAGGCCCTTGATTAAACTTTACTTACTTTCTTGGACTCTGAAATCACTGCAGATGGTGACTGCAGCCATGAAATTAAAAGATGCTTGCTCCTTGGAAGAAAAGCCATGACAAACCATGATAGCCTATTAAAAAGCAGAGACATTACTTTGCCAACAAAGGTCTGTCTAGTCAAAGCTATGGTTTTTCCAGTAGTCATATATGGATGTGAAAGTTGGACCATGAAGAAAGCTGAGTGCTGAGGAATTGATGCTTTTGAACTGTGGTGTTGGAGAAGAGTCTTGAGAGTCCCTTGGACTGCAAGGAGATCCAACCAGTCCAGCCTAAAGGAAATCAGTCCTGAATATTCATTGGAAGGACTGATGTTGAAACTGAAGCGCCAAGACTTTGGCCACCTGATGTAAAGAACCGACTCATTGGAAAAGACCCCGATACTGGGAAAGATTGACAACAGGAGAAGGGGACGACAGAGGATGAGACGGTTGGATGGCATCACCGACTCAATAGACATGAGTTCGAGTAAACTCCGGGAGTTGGTGATGGACAGGGAGGCATGGCGTGCTGCAGTCCATGGGGTCACAAAGAGTTAGACATGACTGAGTGACTGAACTGAACTGAACTAATATGACTCAATTTAAATGTGTCATTTATATCCTGTAAAAATCCTACCTGATACTTCAAGTCACATGCATGTCAACATTTTTATGTCCTATATAGAGCCAACTCTTCAACTGAGCAGTGAACCAATCTTTTGGAATAAATATGGGAAAATACTCTTAAAATATTAAGATTTTAAAAATTTTAAATCTTTATCAAGGCAAGACTCATAAAGATCAAGCAGAGACTACAGTTAGTAAGAGTCTTTCCAGCTCTAAAACTAACCTCTCTCTTCTGGAAACCCTTAGTTCTTAATTTCTAATTATTGCTCTTATTAGTAGTGATCACTTTCCAATACTTATAATACTTATGCCAGAAGGAAACACTTTCTAATTTATGTAAATTTATGACTATTGCAAGACAGGGCTTTTCAAATGTTCTTGAAACATTTAGATAGGCAGTGATGAATGCATGTATACTCCCTAGAGATGTGGAGGAGAGGAAAACATTTTTTTAAAGTCTTAGGTTTGATAATTCAAACTGTGAATTTTGAAATATACTGTATACATTATACCATTAGTTCTAAAATGAAAATGTTTTCAATTATTATATTTACAATTATTTATTTCCCTTAAAATTATCAAGTAAATTTTGTGCTCAGGAAATTGAGCATCTTTGCCATTTAGTTCAATATTTGCCCTAAGCCATTTTGAGAAGCATGGGGTTAAAAGCACTTGTCCCATGCTTACTTGCAAAATACTGTCCACTTACTTTGTAAGATGCATATGGTCCCCTGAGAGCTAGAGGATTTTGGCACCAGACTAACTTAAAATTCTAGTTTCCCTATTAAATAATGGTTTTATACTGCTAAGAAAATTACTTTATTTCTCTGTGTTGCAAGTTTCACACCTTATAAAGTGGAAATTATACAACTTATCTTAAGTTGACTAAACATTAAAACAATATGGGAGATGCTCAGTTTATTATTTATTATTATTAGGCATAATACAACCAGTTCCATATAAGGGAAAAAGATCTCATTTGAAGGATGACCTTAGTTACTCTTTTAAAAAGCAGAAGCTCACTTTATCATTCCCTACCTACCTTATTCACCAAATTAATCAATGACTTTCATATCTTCTATGCAACTTATGGACTGATGTCCGCAGCATATTGAATGCTTTGTGGCTAGTGGGATGCTCTTTGGTATAGGTGTTACTTCTGTTCCCACCCTTTGCATATTTGCCAAAGATCAGGATTGCTTGTTGCCAAATCTATTTGTATCGATTGTACTGTTATTATAATTACAGAATTTAACCAAACAATATGCAAACTTACTAAAATAAGTGCAAAAAGAAAATGTTTCTATGTAAAGTGATCGAAATATTATGAAAAAATGTGATAAGGAGAGCCACTAAAAGTTATCAAATTTAATTGTAGGTAAACCATTTATATATGACTGGGGGGAAAGTCAGTAAATATCTGGAAGGATTTTGCTCATAGTTGTTCCATAAATGTTTTTAGCACTTTGTTTCATTAAAAATCTGAAACAGGAAATCATAGATAATACAGTTTGAGTGCGGTTTACACTGGAAATACCAATCTAAACAAAAGGCAGGCCATGTTTCTATGTCAAAAAATGGTCAAATGTATGTTTCAGTGTTCATGATTTAGATTTAAAGTAACTTTAAGATATATACATATTATTTTTATAATGCCATTAAAAACTGGTGTTCTTAATTTTTCTCTGCCAAAGAAGATTCCCTCTCTTACATAAGATGTTAAATGACAGACACTCATTCATATTTATTAGAAGAGACAAAGCTTTCACGTTCCACATTTGAATGTTGAAAGTGTCTTAAGCTTTATAACTGAGCACCAGTTAGCTCCTGCACACAGAACCTATGGAGACATTATTTATATTTTTCTAGACTCTTCTTGTACCAGAGAAATCTATCAACTAATCAGGTATGGCTTTACTAGAGAGAGTTTTAGATTGCTAGACCAGAAAAAAAGGGTTCTGTATTAACTTCAGTTTTCTTTAGAGTATGAGAGTTTCCATTAGCAAAATATTTGATAAATGTTTTATTCACCTAATTACAGATTTTTTTATCCATGAGTCCTACCTTGCTTGTTATCCATTGGTACAAATTCCAAATCAAGTCGGGGGATAGAAGCTAACAAAATTTAAGGCTTTCATGAGTATAAATCTTTATGACTATATCCCAAGATTTCTTGGAAAGTAGCTATAAAATTTGATTTTAAATTACATGAAGTCATTTTAAATTTATATGTGAGAGGGAATTCTACTTACAGTGATCTTTATTTCTTTTCCAGAGATCTTTATTTCGAATTCCTTTTCGTCTTAGTTTATGCTGATTCTTCTTATTTTCTAAGAGATTTTCTTTTTTACTGATTACGTTAATTGGCTTTCCTTGTTCCAATATATTTGATAAATCTTGTTTGACTTTGTTCACTGATACCTACAAAGAAAAACATTTTTGCTCATTTTATGTGTTTTGAAATGAAACAAACAGGCTCTTTAAAAATAGATTTACTGAGATATAATTCATATACTATAATATAAATGTATAATTGCACATTTGCTTGTTTATTAAAACATTTATTTTTACTTTTTGGCCATGCCATGCAGCATGTGAGATCTTAGTTCCCTGATCAGAGATCAAAGCTGAGTCCCCTGCATTGGAAGCCCAGAGCCTTTAACCACTTCCAGGGAAGTCCCTATAGTTATACATTTAATATGATTCAACAGTCTTTAGAACAGTAACGGATAATGTGCAATCATTACCATGGTCAGCTTTAGAATATTTTTTATCACTTCAAGCAGAAACCATGAATTCTTCAACTGTTACCCTCCCTCTACTCCTATCCCCTCTGCTCCCAGCCTCCCGCAACCACTAATCTGCCTTCTGTGTCTCTACACAATCCCGTCTTCTGGACTTTCCTGTGAATGGAATCACATAGTAGGTGAATTTTTGTAACTGACTTCTCTCACTTAGCATAATGTTTTCATGTTCAATCCTTGCTGTAGCTTGTATCGTCACTTCATTCCTCCACATGGCCAAATACGATTCTCTGTATGTATACACTACGTTTTGTTTACCCATTTGTCCACAGGTGGACATTTTGGCTAGTTTTACCTTTTCACTGTTATAAATAATGCTGCTATAAACATTCATGCACAAGTCTCTGTATGGATACTTGACTTTATTCTTACGATATCATAAGTTTGCCATATCTGGCAAATAAAAATACAGGATGCCCAGTTAAATCTGAATTTTACGTAAGCAATGAATTGTTTAAAAGTGTGGGTGTCCTCCCTGGGTTGGGGAGATCCCCTGGAGAAGGAAATGGCAACCCACTCCGGTATCTTGCCTGGGAAATCCCATGGACAGAGGAGTCCATGGGGTTGCAAAGAGTCAGGTGTAACTTACCAATAGACAACAAATGGACAAATATTATATGTTAACAAATGGACCCACAGTATACAATGGCTCAGAATCAATAGCCAGGTCTTCAAGTCAATGTCACCTCTGCTCTATGCTATCATTCAGGGATCTGGGCAGACAGAGGCTATGCTAGCTTTAACATGAGGATTCCAAGATTTCCCTGAGTGTTGACTGATATCTAGCAGACAGAAAGGGAAAGAACACAGAAGATCTTATGCAGAAAATTTTTGTTGTTGTTGCTTCTTTGTTTTTGCTTTGTTACATTTGATTTGCTTTGTTCAATTTTCTTTTATAGGCCAGACCTAGAAGTGGCAGACAGTGTTTTCATCCACTTTCCATTGGCTGACGCTGTCACATGGCCCCACCCAACTGCACAGGGAGCTGGGATATTTGGGTGTCATGAGGAAGAGAAAATGGATTTTGATGGGCCTACAGCATCTGTGATACAATGGGATTATCATGTTATTGCTATTATAAGAAATTTAATTTTTCAACTCAAAAATAGCCAACAGCTAAGTTGAGGAGGCAGTGAAGCTTGGCAAATGCCTCTGATTGCCTGCTGTTTCTATCTCCTCCTTCTACAGAGGCTGTTTCCCAATTTTCATTCCTTTCTCACCCAGCAAGAGTGGGCAGAACCACAGCCAGTTGGAGCAAGTATCAGGGAGCCCCAGCAGACAGAGAGCCTTCCTCTAAGTCTTAAAAGATTACATAATTCAATAGCAAGTATTTATTGTCTATCTCAGACCCTGTTCTAAGATCTGGGGAGATAGCCATGAACAAAAGTATTCTCTGTCCTCATGAAGCTGAGGTTCTGGTGGGGAAGAAGAGTCAACTGATTAAAGGAGGTTTAAAAAAGCAAGAGTGAAAGGGATGGAATTGATCGAAGTTGGGGTGTTTTTGACATGGATGGGAAGGGACAAATTCTCAGATAGCATTTGAGTAGACCCCTTTGTGGGGAAGCAGGGAGTTAGTCATACAAACACCTTGGGAAAGAGAGTCCTGGAAGACGGAATAGCAAAGAGAGAAGACTTGAAGCAGGAGGAAGCAGGGGTGCAGTAAGAGAGCCCAGCTGAAGCAGAATACAGTGGCAGGTAAATGAGAAGACAGAGCGGCAGCTCCGAGGTCACCCTCAGGATTGCCCATCACATTCTGTGTGAAGCAGAGACCTGGGGAGTGTTCTGCGTGGAAAAGCAATGCTGACTGACTTAAATTTCCAAAGGACCACCCTGGATACTGTGTGGAGAATATTTAACGTTGGAGAAAGAGTGGGAAAAAGGGAGCCTGCTGAAGTAAACTGGGCGAGAGTTGATGGTGGCAGTCAAGTCAGAAGATGGTAGATGGAAGTGGTGATAGTGGCTGGTTTCTTGATATGTTTCAGATGTACCCTTGGCAGGATTTTCTGTGGAAAGACGATTCATGTGTATTTTTAGTTTTTAAACGGCAAACCCAGTGGAAGTATGTTTTTAAACTCCAAGTTTAAAGTATGTGCTTTGGAAGTATGTTTTCAAACTTCCAAGGCCCATTAGAGACTGAATATAGCTCTTAATCAGAGTGACAGAGTGTTTTGATAATGTCTTACTTGGCTCTGCTGCCGCTTCATTCCCCCGCCTCCTGAAATTCATGCCAGATGAGCTTTTCCTAAGGATCCATTTGAACACATCACTGACCAGCTCACAAGCCCTCGGTCCTCAGTGACAACAGGATAGAATCAAACTCCATTGCACAAGATCTAAGACTGTTCAGAGTATGGCCTAAAAATGTCATAGTAATCTTATTTCTTACTACTCCCACACCTGCCTGAACATCTGCAACAGCCAAACTCTTCTATTCCCTGTTCCCCAAATAGAACAGGTTCTTTCCTCCCTCCTGAAGCCCTTGCTTACACAGTCTTCATTGCTCCCTCTTTCCTGTTATCCCAACTACCATGCCTGGTCCCAGACCCAACTCAAACTCCACTTCTCTCTGACCCATAGTGATCTCCCTCTCCTCGGACCTTGTGATAGCTTCCCTTCTTCATAAGCAACAGCTGAGATGATTCTACATCATGTATTTCATGTTATATCTACTCAGCTAATTCCGGATGCACTGTAAACTCTTTAGTGTAGTTCTCATTTCATATAGAGTGTCTTGAGTAGAGGGAATCCTAATGAATGTGTGGATTTCCTTATTTTGGGGAAATCCCTTGCTTTCTTAAAGCACAGGAAGAGTAGGAACATCTTCTCTCAAGAGGAACTAAATGATTTGTGGACTTGGAGGAAAGAAGGTTGAATTTGTCTCACTGTACATTTAATCCTAATTTATTTGTGGCTAGCTCATTCTTCTTGTGCCTGGCATGTTCCCTTGTGGCTCAGAAAGTAAAGAATCTTTCTGCAATGACATAGACCCAGGAGACCCATGTTCGATCCCTGGGTTGGGAAGATCCCCTGGATAAGGGTATAGAAGTCCACTCCAATATTCTTGCCTAGAGTATTTCATGGACAGAGGAGCCTGGGGTCGCAAAGAGTCGGACATGACTGAGCAACTACACACTCTTTCTTTCATGCTTCTTGTACCTAGAGACATTTCCAAAGAAGGGCCAGTCCTATGGTTTTTTTGCCTGAAAGCAAAACCAAACAAACGCACAAGCAAAAACAGTCCTGGGATATGGGATGCACATTGAATAGCTTCATGTTTAAAAGAGTAAGGTATCCTGCTAAGGCTAGTGATTTGACTTAAGGGTTTATTCTATTTTGTTTGGAAGTTAATTAATTGGTTTTATTCTTTAAAAACACACAATTTTACATTTTAAACACAAGAAACTTTGATTACTTGTTAACATATAAACAGGTAACTTGTTCATCCAAATTGCTCACATCCCCAAAGAAATGTATTACAGATTTTTAAGACTATTATTTCCATTCTCTTCATAGTATTTTCTATTCACCGCTAATTAGATGTGTCTAACTGTGGGCAAGTTAACTAACCTCTCTGTGACTCAGTTCAGTTAATGTAAACTATTAAATGTAAATGTAAAATGGGGGTAATAATGCTGCCCTGTGAAAGTGAAAGTGTTAGTCTCTCAGCTGTGTCTGACTCTTTGCGACCCCACGGACTGTAGCCCACCAGGCTCCTCTGTCCGTGGGATTTTTCCAGGCAAGAACACAGGAGTGGGTTGCCATTTCCTTCTGCATGGGATCTTCCCTGGAGTATCCTTCATTGCAGGTGGATTCTTTACCATCTGAGCCACTGGGGGCTACTTCACTGGATAGTCATGAGGATCAAATAAGTTAATACATATGAAGATCCTTTTACATAGGAATAATAAGAAATTAGAATAAATATTATTATCATTATTATTATTATATGGCTGTGTTTTATGTAAATTAATATTTCTATTTTTCTGTTTCAGATTCTAAACTACCAGGATCTATGTATTCTGATTATTTAATTTGCTCTGTTCATTGGTGAACTATGACTTCATTCTAGACACTCACTAAACATTGTTAGTTTTTTTTAAATATATTTCTTTTATCTCTTAAGCAGAATACCCAGAAACCTTTTTACTAGTAGAAAACACTTTTATGCCGTACATTTTCTGAACTAACTTCACTTGAAGACGGGGAATAGCAATTATAGCATGTCCTAGGACCCAACTGCTGCCTGGGATATATTTGATACTGAGTGTAAGTTAGCCCCAAATTCCATGCTAGTTCTTTAATAGAATTTTGACAACAGTAACATGACTAATGTTAATGGAACTTTATCAGCCTCATCAAATAGTCTTGGGTAGGCAACAGGTATAAAATAAGTAATGAACCAATCTTGTTCTTTCTATACAAATCAGTGATTCATTCATTCAACACATTTATTCTGGGCATTCCCTAGGATTTGAACACATAGTGGCAAATAAGACAGAACTTGCTGATCACATGGAGCTTTCATTCATCTGTGAGTAAATAGATAATAAATAACCAGTGGGAAAAAATGAACAAGTTAGTAGCAGGTATCAATACATGCTTTGAAGAGAATAAAACAAGAAGATGTAAAAAGGAGTGAAATGCAGAGAGAAGAGGGATTGGTGTACAGGTGATTTAGATTGGATGTCCAAGAAGCCTCATTGAAGAGGTGATTTTGGAGCCAAGAGTTTAACGACACGAGTTTAATGCTTTTAAAGAAAGCAGTCCTGCATAGATATGGAATAGAGCATTCTATTCTATCCCATTCTATCATGCCTATTCTATCCTAGTAGGCAGAGGGAGTAGTGAGTACCAGTGCTCTAAAGTGGGGACAAAATGTGTATGTTCTAGTAATGGAAATAAGGCCCCAGGAGCTGAAGGAGTGTGAGCTAAGGGGAGAATTATAAAAGAGAAAGGCAGAGAGAAATAGGGGTCACATCATGGAGGCACATGGTAAGGAGTTGACATTTTATTCAAAAGACAAGAGGAAGACAACGAAGGGTTTTAAGTGACAGGCTCTCGTTTACATTTTAGAAAGAAGGAACATTCTGGCTGACTTGTGAGGCACAGATAGTACCTACCAGATTAAGAGTGGGGACACTGGGAGCCCAGTCTGGTGCTCTGTGATGACCTAGAGGGGTGGGAAGAGGGGAGGGGAGGGAGGCTCAAGAGGGAGGTATATATATATATATACTCACACTCATGGCTGATTCACCTTGTTGTATGAAAGAAACCAACACAACATTGCAAAGTGATTTTTCCCCAATCAAAAAATAAATTATAAAAAAAGAGTGGGGACAGAAAGCACAGTTCAGACACTATCGTAGTCAACCAGGTGAGGGATGATGGGACTCAGGTGAGTGCAGAAGCAATGCAGATAAATTACATGAGCAGATTTAGGATAAGTTTGGAAGGAGTGCACATAGGGGCTGGATATAGGCTTATCCCCCAGGCCAAAGTTGAAGGTAGCTTCTTGTTTTTTGGCTGAACCAGCTGAGCTGATGGAGAGTCCAGTTACAGGGGTAAAGGAGAATGGGGAGCGGGGAGGAACTGTGGAGGAGGGGATCGGTCTCACCCCCCCCCCACACACACACATACCTGTACATGTGGTAATGTCTCCAAATTGTGTGACTATATACACGGAAAATGAAAAATGATTTGTTTTTTTTTTGTTTAAGAGGGAGTGAGAGTCATGTTTGCCATGGAACGGGAAGTGAGTCTCGTTCCTTGCAGATAGGAGAAGTGAAAGAAGAACTGTAAGGGAAGAGTTCTTGCCTGTCAGACTTCCTTTCCCTAGGGCTCAATAGTCAGGGGTGTATCTTGCTTTCCTTAACTATCTGTGTCCCTTTTCTTTTTTTCCTGGCTCACATACTCTGAAAGAGTCACTGTTCCTGGGCACTGTGTAATGTCCTAAATTTTGCTCAAAAACATCTCTGGAAAAGAGCACATGAAAAGTAGGAGCTTACTGAAAGCAGAGGACAGTAAGAGTGTGGTAAACCAAGACTGGCTGAGCACCTCCTCATTAGTGGCCTCTGTCCATGGGGAGCAGTGAGGGGCTACAGGGCTCTCCAGAGAGGGCAGAATAAGCTCTGGCAGCGCATCCACAGAAGGTCTTGATGTAGGAGAACTTGGTCCAGCTTGTTGCCTTACAGAAGCTGGTGTGACTCTTTCCACAGAAGAGAAAAAAAAAAGCAGTTTTTCTCGTCTCCACTCAGAGTCTACAGAATCAAAAATTCTGGGGGTGAAGCCCAGCAACCTGTGTTTTAACAAGCCCCCTAGGTGTTTCTGATGCAAGTGAAAGTTTGGTAGTAGCACCCTACTACCCTGCCCTAGGTAGTAGTGAAGAAGGTAGACAGCAAATTAAAATGGGATTAAAGTACACAAATAAAATGGTAAAAAATTTTGATCACTTATCAGTGATGATGTTTACACATATAGCAAAGATACAATAAAGTTGATGTTGTCTGAATTACAGTTTTTACCAAGAATTTAAGTTAGATGACTCAAGCTTTCTAGATATTAAATAAAGGTGTGCATATATTTGGGAAACAAGGATTGGTGTTTTAAATTTGAAAATATCACCGATTTAGTAGTTTTTCTCCTTTAAAGTAAGATTTTACTTGAGATGCTTCAACTGAAGCAAAGATATTTTGGGTAATGATCTTTTTATTTTTCATTTTTCCTGGGCTATGTTCAGTTAAGAATATAAAATAATCTTAAAATATTTTTTTCTAACATCTCTAAGATTTTCTTAAAGCAAATATGGCAATAGCCACCTCTGGGTTAAAGTAGCCACCCCTTTCAAAGAAGAAATAACTCATTCATCAGCAAAAACATCTCTTTCTCTTGGCAAAAACCTCACTAGTTATTTTATCATGTATTTGTACATCTACCTTCAAAAGTCACAGAATAACAACAGTAGATAGCAATCCAAAGATAGTTGAGAAAAGTGGGAAAATGGTTAAGTAGCGAGTAAAAAGGGAAAAATAAAATAGCGTCAGTGAAAGTGAAAGTTGGTCAGTCGTATCCAACTCCTTGTGACCCCATGGACTACAGAGTCCATGGAATTCTCCAGGCCAGAATACTGGAGTGGGTGGCCTTTCCCTTCTCCAGGGGATCTTCCCAACCCAGGGATTGAACCCAGATCTCCTGCATTGCAGGCGGATTCTGTGATACTAGTAACATAGCGCAAATATAACATTCTACTAATTGTTAGATGCACTGTAAGGGTAGCTTCAAGAATTTAAGAGAACATTAAGAACCCATACATATTAAGGTATTTATATTCTGTATTTTTACATACAGGGAGCATAAAATTATAGTTAAACTTATAGCCGTATTAGGTATTCATGGTACAGGGAATAAACAGGTTATTACAATCAAAAGGTAACCCTAGTAATCTGGTTTTCTTTCTTTTTTTTGTAATCTGATTTTCATCAGCAGCTTTTTTCTTGTAACTTTCACTAGAGGTTCTGTTCTGTCCCTTAAAAAGAAAGAAAATTCAGACACATGCTACAGCATGGATGAACCTTTGGCAAATTATGCTGAGTGAAATAAGCTAGTCATAAAAAGACAAATACTGTTATGATTTTAAACACTTATACGAGGCACCTAGAGTAATCAAATTCACATAGGCGGAAACTATAATGGTGGTTGACAGGGGCTGGGAGGGGTGGAGAGTTGTGACCTTATGCTTATCAAGTTTCAGTTCTGAAAGATGAAAAGAGTTATAGAAATTGGTCGTACAAAATATGAATGAATGTACCTAACACTAATGAATTTTAGACATAGAAATGGTTATGAGAGTAAATTTTATGTTGTGTATATTTTACAACAATTGAAAAAACAAACAAACTTGAGTTCTAAAATTCACTTGCTCTCAAGGGTTTTGGAAAAGAAACCGTGGTCCTTTAATGATGAACCACCAAGTCAAAAGCCAAGTAGGAAAAGAAGTGAGAATGTGAGGGGGATGATAGCAGTAAAAGGCACAGATAGATTTGAGGTCCTGGTGGGACTGAAGGATTGAAAGAGTAACCTAGAATGTACCAGGTTGTCATTACAGACTTAGAATCTTGAACACTTGATTTGAAAAAGACATAGCTGAGCTTGTGACCACGGGAGCAGAGAGAAGCATGCAAATCTTGGAGCTGAAAGATCTAAATAACAGAATTAAGAGGCTAGGCTTCATGGGTGCTAAAGTTGCCAAGAATAATTGACAGGAGCAGAGCTGGAGAGAAGCCTATGAGTCACTTCTCTGTCCCTATTTCCTATTACTCTCTCAGTGAGAAGGCAGCAACACTCAGCACCCCAGCTAGGACCAATATTATATCTCCAGTGGGAGAAAATTCCTGAGAGGGCTGCAGGGAATGTTCTCAGGAGGCAATCAGATTTCAGTTAAAATGAAAGTAAAGACAGTATTTGGAGAAGTATGACACCAAGATAAGTGATTAGAAAAAAAGAGTCAGGGGATGGAGAATCGTAGCAGCATATTTAATTAAATCTTTAAACTTTTATTGTCTCTTACCACATGCAAAAAAGTTTGAAAATATACTTCATACTTTCTTACCCTTTAGAAATTCACAATCAAGTTTAAGAAATATCAAAAGGAGGTTTCACAAAGCTAAAAAAATTAGAACCTTTGGATATTCCAAGTTCCAGTAACTGGCAGGCATGGTGTTGAATGAATGAAATTTGTAATATAAAGAGCTTTTATATTTGAATGGGGTTGGTTATGCTAATCTGTAAACGGGGATAATAACTATTTAAATAACTTCTGTAACAGAAATGTTAGGAGGAATGAATAATATATGTGAAGGGGTTGTATACAGTACTATTATATAGCTGTAAGACATAAATCAAAGTACCAAGATGTGTAAAAAAAAATCTAACTCTTAGAAGAAGGTGTTAATCTCAAAAACAAGCAGAAAGTGTCTGCGTAGGTGAAACAGAGAAAGGAACTGAGAATTCTGGGACCTCTGGTGAAAGTGGGCAATGCTGAGAGCTGGGCTACCCTTTTCTTGTTTTCAGAGTTTTCATTTTCTCTCGTGGTGGCGGTGGTTGTCATAGTGGCTTCTCAGCCATACACTTGAACTGCTCCCTTTCAGGGCCCCAGTTACACCCTAGTAGGACATTAGACACCTGAGCGTCTACCCCCTCTATGATCATGATCATTCTTTAATACTGAAGGAAGTAATACACAGAACTCCTGAAAATATTAGCTCCTCAACACAAAACAAAGTGTATTTAAACATTATTTTAAGTGAGTAGGTGTGTTTTTAGAAAGTTAAATGTTGGGGAATGGAGGAATAGGTGATATGCTTGTGGATTTTAGAGTTCTAAAGCCAGAAAGAGAAAGCTTAGAGAAGCTAGCTATACTTACATAGCCATACTTAAGTGAAAGTGAAAGTCACTCAGTCATGTCCACCTCTTTGCGACCCCATGGACTCTACAGTCCATGGAATTCTCCAGGCAAGAATCCTGGGGTGGATAGCCTTTCCCTTCTCCAGGGGATCTTCCCAACCCAGGGATCAAACCCAGTTCTCCCACGTTGCTGGTGGATTCTTTATCAGCTGAGCCACAAGGGAAGCCCTAGCTATACTTAAGTAAGTGTTGAAAAATTACAGTGCAAATAGTAATTATTATGAAAGACAAATAGAATTTGATGCATCTGTATGAAGGTAGAGACATGAGAAGGGCATCTTCAGCCAGATTTTATCCTGACTCCTAAATATTATAAATAATAATATTTATTATAAAGGAGTCATGAAACAACATGGCCAGTTGAGTAAATTAATGCTATTTTATCCTGGCTGTAGTGAAGCAGGGATATAAGGGAACTTTGCATTAGAGCCATTTATAGTCATTGGTCTTTTCACTTTTGCGGTCTGTACTCTATAAGGATGGCACTAAGGAAGGCAGGAAAAGGAGAAGCTCCAGGGGAACTGTGAGACAGTCTTCAAACAGGCTGCTGCTAATTCACGTCAGTCATGTCTGACTCTGTGCACCCCCATAGACAGCAGCCCATCAGGCTGCCATTCCTGGAATTCTCCAGGCAAGAATACTGAAGTGGGTTGCCATTTCCTTCTCCAGTGCATGCAAGTGAAACGTGAAAGCGAAGTCGCTCAGTCATGTCCGACTTTTCGCGACCCCATGGATTGCAGCCTACCAGGCTCCTCTGTCCATGGGATTTCTCAGGCAAGAGTAGTGGAGTGGGTTGCCATTGCCTTCTCCGTCCAATAGGCTACCTTCGCATATTTTCCCATCTTGGACATGAAAATAGTACTTTTTTCCCCCAAATATTCTAAGATCTCTAGTACAGTTCATATTTTTCTTTTTTTGCTTGGCTATCCATGGGTAAAGTTGGGGTCCTTTCCTGTGTTTACTATATAGGCCTCATCTATTGATGCTGGGCATTAGGGAGGACACTTATGGGCCTGATCAATATCCTTGGTCCCAGGTAGTAAGGTGATCCTCAGACCCAAAGAAGGCTTGGGTCTTCTTACATGCTATTGGGTAGGCACTGCATATCACAAGGCATCATGGAAAACAAAATGATCTGATGAAGCAGATGTCCTTCAGTCTCTACCTGCTCAAGGACAAACTGAGTTTTTTGCCAAGATCACTTCTATTTATGCAGATAACAATCCCACTGCTAATTATGGGATGTGGTAGTTATGGTAATGGGGGAAAGCTAAATTTGGAGGGGTTTAGAAAATGTTGCAATGTAGAGAGTTTTTAAGTTATGCAAACATTTCTTCAAAGTTTACCTGTTTAACCTGGATTTTAGATTTAGTCATTAATCAATAGACATTTAATGAGTGCCTGCTAAGTGCCAGGCACTGTTCTAGCTACTGGGATAATAGCAGAGACAAAAACTCCTGCTGTCATGGAGTTTATATTCTAGAGGAGGGAGAGTGACTGCAAATATAACAAAGTGTTACACAATGGCAGTTCTGTTACAGTAAGGAAGGGAGGTATAAAGTGTTGGATAGGGTTAGTAGTTTTGGATAGAGTGATTGCAACTTCACAGAATGCCTAGGGAAAGACCCTCCTAAAAGATGATTTTTGAGCAAGGGAAGGGAGCCACCTGGATATCTGGGCTCAGGGACATTCCAGAAAGAAAAAACAGAAAGGTGGGCACGTGTCTGGGAGTTTCTGAGCAACAGCAGAGAGCCCGGTGTATCTAGAATGGTGTGTAAGGGAGGTAATGCCAGAGAAAAGGACCAGATCACAGAGCCTGTTAAGCAAGACATTGGTTTTACTTGGCATGAGGTGAGAAGCCACTAAAGGGTTTTAAGGAAAGGAGCAAGGGTTGCTGGGCTGAGAACAGACTGAAAATGCTGAATTCTTTCAAGATGTCAGAAGACATCCTGAGGTTAATCAAGTTTAACAAGCATCCGTGGCTCTATAAGCTGGGCTGGTCTCTGTCTTGGTATTTTAGGACCTCAGACAGACCATGACTAATAGGAAGGCTCAAGCCTGATGACATTCTTTTCTTCTCACAGTGGAATGAGTAACTATTTGTTGAACGGATGAACAAAAAATGTGGATTGAAAATGGAAAAAAATAACAGAAACAATAGTCAAAAATTAGTTTAAGAAATTCTGAGCATACCAAATAAGTACTGTTAATAGTGCGTATAGCTTAATTTGTGTTGGAAAAATATAATGATTTAGCAGAATTTTTACCTGTGTGGTGACATTTCTTCCTTTCTGCTTTTTACTATGTTTTTCTGCTTCAATAGCTGAAATATACAAAACATTTTTATAAAATACTAAAATTTTTTAAAAATTTCACTAAGTACAGTTTCTTGTTAAAAAAACTTGTGGGGTAACTTAGAATTCTAAGAATAATAGCTAAAAATAATTAAAAACTTAAAAGTTATTAGTGTGATACAAAGCAATTTCTTCACTGATAATTTTTAAAGATGTAACCTGACACCAGAGATAATCTAAATACTTTAATCAAGTATCCTGAAACTGATATAACCTGAAAGAGTTATACAAATAATAAAGCTAATTACAACAGTGAAAAACTTTCTGAGCTAGAATTTAATTAAAGTGTGTCTATGTAAATAAATGCTATCTATTAATAGAGAATATTAAAACATAGGAGAGGGAATACAATCTTTTAAATTTTTATAGACTCATCCATGTGGCAGAGAGACTAAAAATTAATACAGTTGGATGATATAAATATCTGAGAAGTGTAGAGTAGTATAATTATATCAAGATTTGAAATTTGAGAAAATTTTCACAAGAAAATTTTAATGACTCTTTTTATAAATAGAAGACTATATATACCCTATATTAATAGACTATATATGTAGTCATTGGTATATTTCATTTTTGAATAGTACTTGAATTTTATTAACATACATATTTAGAAAAATAAGAATTTGAAAACCTGATAATAACAGGGTGATAATCATGACATGTCAACTACTTTATTAGTATTACTCAGCTTCAATTACTGAAAAATTATTTGATGAACAGCAAAAATGTCACCCTACATATTTCTTGAAGTAAAACATGTATGTACATGATACATTCACCTTTTACAGACTGAAGAACTTGACTCAAGACAAATATAGAGAAATCAAAATTTTACATTTCCAATATATGAGTTTGTCCTTTAAAGCAGGTTGTCAATGTTCTAATGTTCAGTTCAGTTCAGTTCAGTCTCTCAGTCATGTCTGACTCTTCGCGACCCCATGAATCGCAGCACACCAGGCCTCCCTGTCCATCACCAACTCCGGGAGTTTACTCAAACCCATTTCCATTGAGTCGATGATGCCATCCAGCCATCTCATCCTCTGTTGTCCCCTTCTCCTCCTGCCCCCAATCCCTCCCAGCATCAGGGTCTTTTCCAATGAGTCAACTCTTCACATGAGGTGGCCAAATTGTTGGAGTTTCAGCTTCAGCATCAGTCCTTCCAATGAACACCCAGGACTGATCTCCTTTAGGATGGACTGCTTGGATCTCCTTGCAGTCCAAGGGACTCTCAAGAGTCTTCTCTAACACCACAGTTCAAAAGCATCAATTCTTCGGTGCTCAGCTTTCTTCACAGTCCAACTGTCACATCCATACATGACCACTGGGAAAACCATAGCCTTGACTAGATAGACCTTTAGTGGCAAAGTAATGTCTCTGCTTTTTAATATGCTATCTAGGTTGGTCATAACTTTCCTTCCAAGGAGTAAGCGTCTTTTAATTTCATGGCTGCAGTCACCATCTGCAGTGATTTTGGAACTCCAAAACATAAAGTCAGCCACTGTTCCCACTGTCTCCCCATCTATTTCCCATGAGGTGATGGGACCAGATGCCATGATCTTAGTTTTCGGAATGTTGAGCTTTAAGCCAACTTTTTCACTCTCCTCTTTCACTTTCATCAAGAGGCATTTTAGTTCCTCTTCACTTTCTGCGATAAGAGTGGTGTCATCTGCATATCTGAGGTTATTGATATTTCTCCTGGTAATATTGGTTCCAGCTTGTGCTTCTTTCAACCCAGCGTTTCTCATGATGTACTCTGCATATAAGTTAAATAAGCAGGGTGACAATATACAGCCTTGACATACGCCTTTTCTTCTTTGGAACCAGTCTGTTGTTCCATGTCCAGTTCTAACTGTTGCTTCCTGACCTGCATACAGGTTTCTCAAGAGGCAGGTCAGGTGGTCTGGTATTCCCATCTCTTTCAGAATTTTCCACAGTTTATTTTTGACTTTTAAAAAAATTAATTTGATATGTTTTATCCTTTCTCTCACTGATGAACTTTAGCACTTAGTCTCATAATTCTGTTTACTTCCTAAGCCAGATCTTATAGAAACTGATCGGGTTGTTTGATATTTAGTCCTCTGTCAAATTAGAGAAACAGTTGGCAAATTCTAAATAAAAATCCAATAAGTACATGGTGCCAAATGCATTAATATAAAGCATATGAAAACTTTTAAAGATTATGTATATTTCAAAAAATTATACACATTAGGATTGCTCTTTAGATTCAGAATGTAAAATAAATTATCCCAAAATGAAAATGTTTACTACAAATAAAACTTTCTTTATCCCAAGTTTGCCAAGTAATCATTTGGGGTCATGAATACTCATTATCAGAGGCAACATACAGCATCATGACCCACCATTCAGACTTTGAGTCAAACAGGTCTGCATTCAAGTCATAATTTTATATTTATTTCATTAATGTGTTGTGCTAATCAAATGAGATAATCTAGGTAAAATATTTGGCATAGTTCTTAATACATGTTCAGTATGTTTAGATGTTAGCTATAGATAATGGCAACCCACTCCAGTATTCTTGCTTGGAGAATTCCATGTACAGAGGAGTCTGGCAGGCTACAGTCCATGGGATCACAAAGAGATGGATATGGATATGACTGAGTGACTAATACACTAATATATAAAATATATAAAAATAATAACAATTATTATTATTATATGAAGCTTACTTCTTTAAAGGACTCAAGATGCCTTCAAGATAATAGTACTTGTAAATATGTATTTTAAAAGGACTATGATAAATAAAGAATTATTAGATTTAATACTCTATTAGAATTTATTAATGCTTTGCCTATTTGCCTTTTTCTCAATTAAGCACTTTCTTTGAAACAAATTAGTCTAATTATATTTGTGTTTTAGAAATCAGACAGTGACTGATACTACAGTCAATGTCTACTAGCTTAAAAATTCCATTAACAAGAAGTAGAAAAAGCAATGTGATTTGATATATTCCCATTATTATATTCAAAGTACAGACAGTAAAATTAAAGTTAGTATGTACAGAATGTACAGACACAGAATAAGAAGTACAAAGTGTCATGTGTATTAGAGTAAGAAAAGAAAATTATGGATATTAAATGGAATAAAGTATGTATTATACATTGGACCAGAAAATCAAACTGTCAGTTGGTCAAAAACTAACATGAAAATTACAGGGCTAAAAGCAGTTATCAAAGGTAAAATAAATGTAGTTAAAAGAATTAGTGAAATGGGAGGAGATATAATAGTCTAACTCAAGGAACAAACTAATAGCTTAAAACACAAAAAGAAGACAAATGTAGTTGGTCATTATTTACAAGAAAAGATGCACAATTAAAAAAAACTCCTTTGAAATTCATTTCAAAATATGTGTTTCTTTTCTAAATATTAGGCTTCTAGGTTTTCACGTAGGTAAAACAAAGTTTTGATGGGCTACAGGGAAACCATTCTGCTGCAAAAAGTACCTTGCACAATGTTTTCTAGTAGATATTTATATTAATTGAGAGACATCTGTGATTGTTGGAGACCTCTTGCACTTTCATTCTATATGAACATTGATACTGCCACAGAGTTTAGCACTCCCTGAGAAAAACACAGTCTACTGGGTGCAGGAAGAAAATATTAGGCTCTCTACTTATGTGGAATTTAAAAATATCTTTTATAATTCCTACTTCTGGGGTGTGTTTTATAATAGACTAGATCAGTAGTAGGGGACTTCCCTGGTAGCTCAGAGGGTAAAGAATCCGCCTGCAATGTGGGAGACCTGGGTTTGGTCCCTGGGTTGGGAAGATCCTCTGGAGGAGGCCATGGCAACCCACTTCAGTATTCTTGCCTAGAGAATCCCCATGGACAGAGGAGCCTGGTGGGCTACAGTCCACGGGGTTGTGAAGAGTCAGACATGACTGAGCAGCTAAGCAGAACAACAAGACCAGTAGTATATCACTCTTATAAATAATGTGTATAACAGCAGAATATGCCATCAAAACATTTTGATATGGAGTTAGCTCTGGAAGGGGACTAATGTTTTATTCAGCTCTAGAATCGTAGCTCTAGGTATAATTTATTTATCTATTTACTTAAAAACTTTTTATTGGGGTATAGTTGGTTTACAATGCTGTCTGAGTTGCAGGTGTCCAGCAACATGAATCAGTTCTGCATATACATGTATCCACTCTTTTTTAGATTCTTTTCCCATATAGGCCATTACAGAGTGTTGAGTAGACTTCCTTGTGCTATACAGTAGGTCCTTATTCGTTATCTGTTTTATACATAGCAGTGTGTACGCGTCAATCCCAATCTTCCAATTTAACCCTTCCCCCTTTCACTCCCTGGTAGCCATAAGTTTATTTCTATATCTGTAATCTAACTATAATTTATTATAAGTCAGTTGGTTTGCATAATTTAGCTCCACTCTCCTTAGCAACCCAGCAAGATAGTAAGCACAGAATATCTGTATTTCTATTTTACTGGTGAGGAAACTGACACCAAATGAGCATGAGTAAACTTGTTCAAGGTCCCATGGCAGAGTGGATTCAAATGCAGGTATGACTCCAGAACCATCCCTCTTTTTACCTACTGAGTCTCCAAACTTTATCAAAGGATTGATGATTGATCAAATTGCAAATTCTACAATGAGATAAACTCCACTGTCTTTATAAAAAATCAGTTTATGCACAATATTTTATATGGCATATCTATTTGTATAATGTGAAACATACATTTTTATGTACATAAGAGCTTCCCTATTGGGTTGGGAAGATCCCCTGGAGAAGGGAATGGTTGCCCAGTCCAGTATTCTTGCCTGAAGAACTCCATGGACAGAGGAGCCTGGTGGGCTACAGTCCATGCGGTTGCAAGACTAGGACACGACTGAGTGACTAACACTTTCTTCTTTCATTGAGAAAGAAGGATTTTGAAAAAGTAAGGAAGAAACTAGCACTACAGCTCACTGCCTCCAAAAGAATTATTGATGTGCCTTTTAGGGGTATGGAGTGAACCTGAACAACTTTATAGAATATCCACAAAGTTTTAAAAGAGTCGTGTTGAAAAAAACATCACAACTTGGAGTGAAAGAGACTGAAATAGGAGAGGCTTCTGGGCATCTATCTTTCAATGAGTAGGAAACAGGATGAGAAAGCTTCTCTCTTACAAGCATGGGTCATTTCTTACTGAGAAGGAAGAACAACCAAGAGGGCAGAGCTGAGAGAGTGTTGCCCAGAGCCCAGAAGAACAGAAGATTAGGCATATATTTCAAGAGAGTAGAATTGGGCCCTAATCAAGGAACTCTGCCTACTCTTGGAGTATAGAAACTTGCCAACATGCACCTGGCTGGATTTCCAAATTGTCATGGACCAGTAACAATTGTACACTTCTCCCTTCTCCTTTTTGAACATCAGTGTCTACGGTAGTGTGGTTTTTCTATCTCTCCAGTATACATTGGTACCTGAGGAAATGGGCGGATAACTTGCCTTTTTAGTTCACAAGTGTCTAAGAACTGTAACCAAGGAACCTCACTGACATCTTAACCTGATGCAGATTATGAGATTGTGGATTCTGAGCCTTATGCCATGACTGGATGAGACACAGACAGTTTTGGAAGGGGAAGGGAGAGGATCATGTGAGAAAGAGGTGAATCATCAAAACCTAGGGTAGACTGTTGTAGATTACCACATCAACCGCCCCAGTGAATCACAATAACCCATGTTCACGCCCCTTTAGTGCTTCCTTGGTGGCTCCATAGTAAAGAATCTGTCTGCCAATGCAGGAGCCATGGGTTCAATCCCTGGGTCAGGAATATCTCTTGGAAAAGGAAATGGCAACTGACTCGAGTATTCTTGCCTAAGAAATGCCATGGACAGAGGACCCTGGGGTCTACTGTTCATGGGGTCACAAAAGAGTCCAACATGACTTAGTGACTTCAGTTCAGTTCAGTTGCTCAGTCATGTCCTACTCTTTGCGACCCCATGAATCGCAGCACGTCAGGCCTCCCTGTCCATCACCAACTCCCGGAGTTTACTCAAACTCATGTCCATCGAGTCGGTGATGCCATCCAACCATCTCATCCTCTGTCGTCCCCATCTCCTCTCGCCTTCAATCTTTCCCAGCATCAGGGTCTTTTCCAATGAGTCAGCTCTTCAGATCAGTTGGCCAAAGTATTGGAGTTTCAGCTTCAGCATCAGTCCTTCCAGTGAATATTCAGGACTGATTTCCTTTAGGATGGACAGGTTGGATCTCCTTGCAGTTCAAGGGATTCTCAAGAGTCTTCTCCAACACTACAGTTCAAAAGCATCAATTCTTCAGCATTCAGCTTTCTTTATAGTCCAACTCTCACATCCATACATGACCATTGGAAAAACCATGGCCGTGACTAGACGGACCTTTAGTGGCAAAGTAATATTCTGCTTTTTAATATGCTGTCTAGGTTGATCATCGGAGAAGGCAATGGCACCCCACTCCAGTACTCTTTTGCCTGGAAAATCCCATGGACAGAGGAGCCTGGCAGGCTTCAGTCCATGGGGTCACTAAGAGTTGGACATGACTGAGCGACTTCACTTTCACTTTTCACTTTCATGGCAACCCATTCCAGTGTTCTTGCCTGGAGAGTCCCAGGGACGGGGGAGCCTGGTGGGCTACCGTCTATGGGGTCACACAGAGTCGGACATGACTGAAGCGACTTAGCAGCAGGTTGATCATTACTTTTCTTCCAAGGAGTGAGCGTCTTTTTATTTCATATCTGCAGTCAGCATCTGCAGTGATTTTGCAGCCCCCCAAAAGTAAAGTATGCCACTGTTTCCACTGTTTCTCCATCTATTTGCCATGAAGTGATGGGACCGGATGCCATGATCTTTGCTTTCTGAATGTTGAGCTTTAAGCCAACTTTTTCACTCTCCTCTTTCACTTTCATCACGAGGCTCTTTAGTTCTTCTTTACTTTCTGCCGTAAGGGTGGTGTCATCTGCATATCTGAGGGTATTGATATTCCTTCCAGCAATCTTGATTACAGCTTGTGCTTCCTCCAGCCCAGCATTTCTCATGATGTACTCTGCATAGAAGTTAAATAAGCAGAGTGACAATGTACATCCTTGATGTACTCCTTTCCCTATTTGGAACCAGTCTGTTGTTCCATGTCCAGGTCTAACTGTTGCTTCCTGACCTGCATACAGGTTTCTCAGGAGGCAGGTCAGGGGGTCTGGGATTCCCAACTTAGTGACTAAACAACAACAAATGCTCCTTAACCATGTGATTTGGCCCAATCCTCCCATCAAGAGGTGGAGATTATGTTTCCTATTCTTTGAATGGGTTGCTTTTGTGACTTGTTTCAGCCAAAAGAAATGTGGCAGATGACATTAACTTCCAAGGGTAGAACTTGGACCATTCAGTCTCTTTTACTGTCTTGGAAAAATGCCTTGAGATATCATACCTGAGTAAAAGAGCATATGGAGAGAGAGACCCAGCTGTCCCCACTGACCACCAGCTGAGTGAAGCTGCATGAGTGATCTCAGGTGAGACCAGTGGGAAAACCACCCAGTCAACCTCGAAGTGAATTACAACAAATAATAAATCATCGTTTCAAACCTCTGAGTTTGGGTTTTTTGTTATGCAGCAATTGATAACTAAAATAAGCTTGTTTCTTCAGCCTACTAGGACTCCTTGGATAGAATTCTCAATTCTCAGAAGCCACATTAGACCAATACATGATGCCAAAATAAATCATATATATATAAAAAATTCATAGCATTGAGAAAAGGATTTGAAAAAATAACATCCCCAAATATTGCCTTGATCATTGTTCTTTTCAGACCTACTTTCTCTTGAAAGGCTTGATATAATTAACTCCTGCCTTTACCATGAAATCCTCCAGTTTGGCTCACCTCCTTTCTTTCCAGGACATGGTTTATCTTCCTTTAAGTGAACATCAGGATAGCAGTTAATGTGACTTTCACTGACTTAGGTTCTGCAAAAAACACTTCTATCTTTAGGCGGGATCTGCCTGGGGAGTTAAAGTCAAATAAAATCTGTTTCTTTATTCATACAACACTGACAAATGAAACTAAACAAAGTATTTTATTGATTCTCCTGTCCTAGTTCTCTAAAATGGTGCTTTCTGCCTCACTATGATCTTCACCTGATTCATTTGGTGTAAAAAATATTAGCAATTGGTTTCTTTCCAAGCTTCCTTTTTGACCCTGCATAGTACACTGGCTTCTGTGACTTTACACTACCCTGGATATCATTTTTTCTTTCAAACCCCTATGCTAGAGCTTCTCAGCAGTTTTATATCCACTAATGACTGTGTATTTCTCAATGCTTGGTCCTCACCTTTTCTCTCTGGTGTGATCTAAGGGCTGAGTGCGATCAGGAAGGGCTTTGAAGTGGACAGATGGTGAGTGCAGGAGGTCATGAGCTGGGAAAGGATAATGTGCTGATTCCGGGACAAGCGACAAGCAGCCACGTCAGAAGTAAAATTGTGGGAATCAAACTGCGATGGCTGGAAAGCATGGAAACACAGGTTACAGGAGAATCCAGAGAAAGAATCAGGTTGGGCAGAAGTGAGACAAGTGATGAGCCAAAACCAGGCAACGAGGACAGTTTGAAAACTTGGGACTAAAATCATGGGGGTAGGTCAGGGTGGGAACAGAAGTGTGTAGATGAGCGAGAAATGCGTAAACAACTGTGGAAATGTAGGAGTAGGAAGACTGAGGGTTGGCACCTGTATGGGTCCAGAGATTATTCTGCAAAAGCATTTTTGTGGGGGTGAGTATTGGTTTCCTGTGGAAAGTGTAGCAAGAATGAGATCATCATCATTTCAGGCCTGCTTTCTTATAACAGTCCTCTAACAGATTGAATAATAATTTATCTAATACCATACAGAAATGGTATAGACCTAACAGAAGCAGAAAATATTAATAAGAGGTGGCAAGAATACACAGAAGAACTAGACAAAAAAGATCTTCATGACCCAGATAACCACCATGATCACTCACCCAGAGCCAGACATCCTGGAATGTGAAGTCAAGTGGGCCTTAGGAAGCATTACTACAAACAAAGCTAGTGGAGCTGATGGAATTCCAGATGAGCTATTTCAAATCCTAAAAGATGATGCTGTGAAAGTGCTGCACTCAATATGCCAGCAAGTTTGAAAAACTCAGCAGTGGCCATAGGACTGGAAAAGGTCAGTTTTCATTCCAATCCCAAAGAAAGGCAATGTCAAAGAGAGTTCAAACTACTGAACAATTGCACTCATCTCACACGCTAGCAAAGTAATGCTCAAAATTCTTCAAGCCAGGCTTCAACAGTACATGAACTGTGAACTTCCAGATGTTCAAGCTGGATTTAGAAAAGGCAGAGGAACCAGAGATCAAATTGCCAACATCCGTTGGATCATCGAAAAAGCGAGAGAGTTCCAGAAAAGCATCTACTTCTGCTTCATTGACTACACCAAAGCCTTTGACTGTGTGGATCACAACAAACTCTGGAAAATTCTTCAAGAGATGAGAATACCAAACCATCTTACCTGCCTTCTGAGAAATATGTATGCAGGCCAAAAAGCAACATTTAGAACTGGACATGGAACAACAGACTGATTCCAAAATGAGAAAGGAGTACACCAAGGCTGTAGATTGCCATCCTGTTTATTTAACTTATATGCGGAGTACATCATGCAAAATGCCAGGCTGGATGAAGCACAACCTGGAATCAAGATTGCCAGGAGAAATATCAATAAACTCAAATATGCAGATGACATCACCCTTATGGCAAGAAGCAAAGAAGAACTGAAGAGCCTCTTAATGAAAGTGAAAGAAGAGTGAAAAAGTTGGCGTAAAGCTCAACATTCAGAAAACTAAGATCATGGCATCCGTTCCCATCACTTCATGGCAAATAGATGGGGAAACAATAGAAAGAGTGAGAGACTTTATTTTCTTGGACTCCAAAATCACTGCAGATGGTGACTGCAGCCATGAAATTAAAAGGTACTCCTTAGAAGAAAAGCTATGACCTAGCTAGACAGCATATTAAAAGGCAGAGACATTACTTTTCCAACAAAGGTCCTTCTAATCAAAGCTATGATTTTTCCAGTAGTCATGTATGGATGTGAGAGTTGGACTATAAAGAAAGCTGAGTGCCAAAGAATTGATGCTTTTGAACTGTGGTGTTGGAGAAGACTCTTGAGAATCCCTTGGATTGCAAGGCATTCAAGCCAGTGCATCCTAAAGGAAATCAGTCCTGAATATTCGTTGGAAGGACTGATACTGAAACTCCAATCCTTTGGCCACCTGATGTGAAGAACTGACTCACTGGAAAAGACCCTGTTGCTGGGAAAGGTTGAAAGGTGGGAGGAGAAGGGGTCGACAGAGCATGAAATGGTTGGATGGCATCACCAACTCAATGGACATGAATTTGAGTCAACTCTGGGAGTTGGTGATGGACAAGGAAGCCTGGTGTGCTGCTGTCCATGGGTCAGAAACAGTTGGACACGACTGAGCGACTGAACTGAACTGAAATGAATCTAATTTTCATCTGATTTACGTCTTCCCTCAGAATAATTTCACCCAAATACTGTTTCCGGCAATGCATGCATAAGCTTAGAAGCCCTTAAGTCTTATTGCACAATGGCTAACTTCCTATTTTGAGTTCTGGTTTCCTAATCAGGTTTAACTCCACATTCACAACTATTTTTCAAATCCAAATAATCTCTGCTTCATTAGCTACTAATTATTGGGTTTTTTTTTTTTAAGTTCTTCCCTTAAATTTTAACAATTCCTATTGAAGAGACTAAATATTAAAACTGTTAATAAAAAATATGATGTTAGGTCACTGATTGTCTTTTGTGAGATACTTAGTTTTAGACATCATCAAGAATGATGTTTAGAAATAACATTTCATACCTCCTTTTTAAAAATTTTATACATTTATTAGGACAAAGGATAATATATGTTGGAAGCTGGGGAGAGTTGAGTGTATGCCTTAAGGAATAAATTAGTGATGGAGACACAGACAAACCTGAGACCCCTGACTAATAATCTGTGCTTATGCACAATCCTGCCAAATTAACAAGTAGGAACAAAATCTCTGCCATTAAAGCCTCTGCTGACGTAAGACCATTTCATCGCTCTTTTTCACAACTGGAGTGTAGTTGCCTCGCAATGCTGTGCTCGTTTCTGCTGCACAGGGAAGTGAATCAGCTAAGTGTATACACAGATCCTCTCCCTTTCGGAGCTCCCTTCCCTGCACACCCCCACTTCACCCCTCTGCGTCATTCAGGGTACCGAGCAGAGCTTCCTGTGCTGTGGGAACTTCCCACTAGGTCTCTCTCCTACACATGGTAGTGCATATATGTCAATTCCCAATGTGTCCCGTCACCTTCTCCCCCTCACATCCCGTCTACATGTCCATTCTCTGCGTCTGCAGCTCTATTCCTGCCTGCAAATGATTCATCTATACCATTTTTCTAGGTTCCACATGTATGTCTTAACATGCGATATCTGTTTTTCTCTTTCTGACGTACTTCACTCTATATAGTCTTCTTACTTAAGCCATGTGACCTTAGATAGTTTAACTTCTCTGAGTCTCAGTTTTGTATAAAATGGGAATAGCAATACTATATGTACCTCTTAGAGCAGATGTAAAGACAGGATAGAATTAAAGTGTAATGTTCAGTGTTTTACCTAATACATGACAGCTAAATAATAAATGTCAGTATAATAATAAATATAATAATAATAAGTGTCTCTTTCTCCTTTTCCAAAGGCTTATCTTTTAAAAGAAAATGGTACTAGCACCTGTGAGATAAGTACTTCCCTCATCAGAATAAAATTAAGAAACTATACAGGTTTGTTATAATAGCATATAATTCTGCTCTTGGATCTAAAGTTCAAACAAAATGCTTTTAAAGTTACTACTGAAAACTTAGAATCAAAGAATCTCAGTTTTGGAATCGTCAAATGAAATTACATAGCCACAAAGACAAATTTTTTGAAAAATTTTACACAAACATGTGGCTTTCCTCTTCAAAAAAATTTTTTTACTGTTGCTATGCTTCATTTCTGCAACAACTTTGAATTAAGTAGTTCTATTCATGAAGTTGTGTTATTTTTAAATCTTTATATAATATACTGTTTTTCAAGAACAAAGATGACACAGGACTATATAACATTACCATTCTTTTTTCCCCCTAGCTACCAATGGAATTTTTATCCTTTTTGCTCTACCATTAGAACATTACAAATCTGGGAACAGGCTGACCAAGTTGAAGGTGCCTTTAAGTTCATATGTTCTTATATATGTAGAATTAATTGACTGATTGAGACCACAGATGTAATTGACTGGTTACTTTTAGCAACCTGATATGGAGGATTTGTTTTGAGTATTATAAGTAGTTTCAGAGCAGGTTTAGAACTATTGGAGCTTTTAGTTCATATGTCCTTATTTATCAATGTGTCTTTCTTTAAAAGTAAGAAAATGTGGATTATCAGTAGAGCAAGGTAATATGATTCAGAGGTCTTTAACTATAGTCTTAGTTCCCCTTGTAAATAGATGTGCTAATTGATTTGGGATGAGGCATTTATGTTTATCACATCTTGTCTTCTCCCGTGATCTAAATGTATAACTTGGGGTGATTAAAATTACTTAAATAATTAATGCAGTAGGGATCAAAACTGACAGAAGTTGAAAGAAAGATAATTTATCTGGGCCTATTAAATCAACCAACACAGGAAGTAATCATGTAGAACATTCCTAAAGCTTTTCTGTGGTATATTTTGTATATTTTATACAAATATACACTTTATACAAAATATATATTTTATACAAAGATATATTTGTAGAAAACTATGTATGTGACCTTAGAAATGTGTAGTAATCTTGATACTGTAAGCACTTGAGGTAATATTCAACATCTACTTAATGTGGAGATAAGAAAGTAGTTTGTGGCTAATTCATGTCAATGTATGACAAAAACCACTACAATATAGTAAAGTAATCAGCCTCGAACTAATAAAAATAAATGAAAAAAAAAAAGAAAGTAGTTTGTTTATATGTAGAAATTTTTTGTTAATCATTCTTGAGGACTTCTGACATACTAAAAGTAAAATCCAGAATTTCAGGTTTGGAAGAGAGTCATCTCTACAATGATGTTACATTTCATTAGTTAATGGATGAGTTCAGTCTGTTCAGTCTGCTCAGCTGTGTCTGACTCTGCGATCCCATAGACACATGATATTCTCAAGGAATTTGCTGTTACAAACAATAATACTGTAATGGATAATCCTGAACATGTTTTCTGTGAAACATGTATAAGGGTTTGCTAGAGTAAACAACAAGAAATAAATTTGCTCACTTAAGAAGTAATATACCCAACTTAAATTTTAATAGTCATTGGTATATTCTGTTCAGTTCAGTCGCTCAGTCATGTCCAACTCTTTGCGACCCCACGGATTGCAGCACTCTAGGCTTATCTATCAATCACCAACTCCTGGAGTTTACTCAAACTCATGTCCACAGAGTTGGTGATGCCATTCAATCATCTCATCCTCTGTCATCCCCTTCTCCTCCCACCTTCAATCTTTCCCAGCATCAGGGTCTTTTCAAATGAGTCGGTTCTTTGCATCAGGTGGCCAAAGTATCGGAGTTTCAGTTTCAACATCAGTCCTTCAAATGAATATTCAGGACTGATTTCCTTTAGGATGGACTGGTTGGATCTCCTTGCAGTCCAAGGGACTCTCAAGAGTCTTCTCCAACACCACAGTTCAAAAGCATCAATTCTTCGGCGCTCAGCTTTCTTCACAGTCCAACTCTCCCATCCATACATGACTACTGGAAAAACCAAAGCCTTGACTAGACAGACCTTTGTTGGCAAAGTAATGTCTCTGCTTTTTAATATGCTATCTAGGTTGGTCATAGCTTTCCTTCCAAGGAGTAAGCCTCTTTTAATTTCATGACTGCAATCACCATCTGCAATGATTTTGGAGCCCCCCAAATTAAAGTCTGTCACTGTTTCCATTGTTTCCACATCTATTTGCCATGAAGTGATGGGACCAGATGCCGTGATCTTAGTTTTCTGAATGTTGAGCTTTAAGCCAACTTTTTCACTCTCCTCTTTCACTTTCATCAAGAGGCTCTTTAGTTCTTCTTCGCTTTCTCATAAAGGTGGTGGCATCTGCATATTGGCATTCCCCAAAAAGCTACACTGACTTATAATTCCACACATGGTATACCAGAATATTAATTTTTCCTCACTCTAACAAACATTTTCAGCTTTTTCCAGTGTATTGAACTTTGCATAGAAATTAATGATTAATTAATGATCTGGCAAGGTTAATGATGTTTTCACATTTAGGGGCATTTGTAAAATATATCCTTTCCAAGGAACTGACTGTTAGATATTTAGCCCATCTTTCTATAAGGCTTTTAAAAATACATACCTTTAGGAATTCTTTATATATTCTGGATATTATTTGATTAATATTAATATTATAATATACCACCCTTATGGCAGACTTTTTAAATCCTTCTGGAATCAACTTTTGAGATTGGTATCAAGCAGAATCTAACATTGTTTCCTAAATGAATGGACACTTTGACAACAGAATTCATTACAGTCAATCTTTTACCATTACATTAAAAAACCTCTTTTCAGGTACTAAATTCTGATTTGTACACTGGTCCATTTTAAAACTCTCTGTTCTATTTTCTTTATCTATTTGTGTATTCTTCTGCTAATACTCTAATTACTGCAGATTTTTAATTGTGTATTATACAATCTGGTTGCACAAGAACCTCTGTGCAGATCTGGGATGGGTCTTTTCTCAGTCTTCTTACTTGGCACTCAGTGGAATTTAATCTAAAAATGTGAGTCTTCTTTCACATGTGAGGACTTTTACTTCTTTATTTCTTTCTCTAAGTGCTTTTTCTCTTTCTGGAAATCCAATTTTGTGGATTTGTAACTTTGGATTGTTCCTCCAAGGCCTTTAACCTTTATTTTATACCTGTCTTCTCTGTCCATTCACATTGTGGCCTAAGATAATTTCTCAGGTTGATCTTTGAGTATCCAAGTTTCTCGTCAGCCCTCAATTTTGCTATTCAGCTTTGAGACTTTGTTTTCTTCTTCTTCTTCTTTTACCATTATTTATTTCATTTCCAAAATAGCTCATCTTCCTTTTCTTCATTAAGACCTGCTCTTGTTTCAAGGATACAATAACCTCTCTAAATACATCTTATGACAATCATTTTATGTCTTAAAGTCTTCAACCATCTGTCCCACTTGTTCTGTTTCCTTAGGTGTTATCAGGTGTGTATGTGTGTGTGCGCGTGTGTGTGTGTGTTTGTGTGTGTGTGTAGGCTGATGCTTTTCTCTCATGGTGTTAGTTTTCCTCAAATGTTTGGTGAGTCTTGATTATATTCTTGTTGGACTTGGATTTTCCCTCTTAAGCTGTATGTGAATGCTGTAACAATGAACTTAGCTTGCCACCAGTAACTTAGTGTTGCAGGACATGCTATTAGGATGTGACAGAAGCTAGTCTTCTGGGATAGAGGTTCCCCGAGCATCACTAGACATTTGCAGCTGTAACCTGTATTTCTGGCCCAAGTGCCCACTCCAAAATGCCCCCACTTAATGGTGCTTTGCTCCTTGTGTGCTTAATTATTTTATTAAGTACTAAAAACCTTATCTGAGTGAATTCTTTGAGACTTACAATGAAATTGCCTTCCTGTGAAGAGAACATGAATTTGCTTTTGCCAAGTGCCTGAGGCACTATAATACAGGACCATCTTAGATCTAGTACTAGACTTAGAGTACCTGGGATCACCAAGTCTGAAAATCTCCAGGAGGGCTAGAGATCACAACTTCTTAGAAATGTATTTTTTCTTTTTCCTTTTCTCCCTGCTCTTCTAAGTGTCAAGACTCTGCAAATCCCTGGAATTTGGAAGGGGTATATTTATTTCTGGTTTGCCCTTGTCCTAAGAGTATAGCACTTTAAGGATTTAGGTTAATGTTGACAAGGTTTCCTATTAGACTCCTCACCTCGGACAGCTCTTGAGGACTAGATTCCATCCTCCTTGCGTTGTGAGGCCACTAAAACCAAAGCCCAAGTTTATCTGGCTCAGGGCAAAAGCTGTTTTGGTGTTCAGGTATAGGGCTGGGACCACGGTAAGGCAAGTCCTGGGCCTTCTCAGGTATTCTTTACTTACTTCTTTCATTCCAGCAATTTCTTATATATTTTTTAAAAATCTGGTAGTCCTTTACTAACTTCTCAACTCATTTGTATACTCCTGTGTCATGTTTTTCAGTGGGTGGGTTAGTCCAAATAAGCCCTCACCTAGGCTTTTGTTACTGGCAATCAACCTTTTTCTTTTCCTTTCTATCCGGTGGGAGTGCTATGTAGTGATGAGGGGAGTAGGGGTCAGAATTGCTAGGCTGCTTCTAATGTTTTCAACCAACAATCTTTTCTTTTTGCCCTGGGGCTTCTCTTCTTTTTCCTAAATCCATGTGTACATTTCTTTTTTCTAGCCATATTCTCTTTTTACATTTTTTGGCAAAAGTTTCTTCTTTCAATGCATTTCTATTTCTTCTCCTTTAGGTATTCCTAATTCCATTGCAGCCATGAAACTAAAAGATGCTTACTCCTTGGAAGGAAAGTTATGACCAACCTAGATAGCATATTAAAAAGCAGAGACATTACTTTGCCAACAAAGGTCTGTCTGGTCAAGGCTATGGTTTTTCCAGTAGTCATGTATGGATGTGAGAGCTGGACTGTGAGGAAAGCTGAGCACTGAAGAGTTGATGCTTTTGAACTGTGGTGTTGGAGAAGACTCTTGAGAGTCCCTTGGACTGCAAGGAGATACAAGCAGTCCATCCTGAAGGAGATCAGTCCTGGGTGTTCATTGGAAGGACTGATGCTGAAGCTGAAACTCCAATACTTTGGCCACCTCATGTGAAGAGTGACTCATTGGAAAAGACCCTGATGCTGGGAGGGATTGGCGGCAGGAGGAGAAGGGGATGACAGAGGATGAGATGGCTGGATGGCATCACTGACTCGATGGGCATGAGTTTGAGTAAACTCCAGGAGTTGGTGACGGACAGGGAGGCCTGGTGTGCTGCGATTCATGGGGTCGCAGAGTCGGACACGACTGAGCGAAGGAACTGAACTGAACTGAATTCAATTTTCAACACAGATATTTGTTTCTCAGGACTGATGATCTGTTTTCTTAAAAAAAAAAAAACAAAAAACCAGAAACTCCTCTGTGAGGGAAGCTGCAGGGTATATATTACTTTTTCCAATCTGGGAATATTCCCCTCAGTCCCTGGTAACCTCAGCTCCAAGTCTGTGGGGTAGACTTAAAGAAGTCTTAAAAGAAACCAGTTTTCCTTGCCTACCATATCTCTTTGGTGATAAACTATATAAATAAAATTAGATGGCTACAGCTAAAAAAACACAGTAGTAATATTACAAAATCAACAAAAAAACTGATAAAATGCCACTGTTGAAGTTTATGTAATTGTCATTCTGCCAAAACGACTGGTTGAAAAGCAAGTAATGCAAATCAATCACCTAGCTGTTTGTTCTATACAGAAGCAAACATATATACACTACATTTTAAAATATTTGGATGATTGATTGAATTTATATTTTTCATCTGTTGTTTGGTAGTATGTAGAAATAGCTCATGGCAAGTAAATATGATAATATTCAGAGCAGTCTACTTTGGAGAATACATAGAATAACAAACAGGTGATAGGAAGTAAAAAACTAAAAAGCAAAACTTGATTCTCATTGGAGGATTTCAGTTTTACTAAACTCTAGATTTTAGAGTTTTGAAAATGTGTAAATCTAGAATAATAAAAATATTTACATGACTTATTTCAGAGGTTTTGGAAATGTATTTTACAAATTTTTAAAGTGTTACATGGGTATTAGTTATGATCCTATTTTACAAGTGCTAATTGTGCATGTGCCAAGTTCTGCAATAAGTTATAAGAAATATTAAAGGTGGGGAAAACACAATCTCTACATTCAGGTAGTTGACAGTTTAATGAGAAAGGTAAAAACTAACTCAATTGTGAGACTGGGATGCATAAGAAAATAAAGGCACAATTTTCTATGAGGAAGGGCTTGGGAACGCTTCTTATTGGAGGAGTAGAACTTGAAATGGACCTTGAAAGATTAGTAGGATGTTATGCTGTGGTGAATTATTTTCACAACTCTGGCAGATAGTCCTATCACATGTAAAAACATTGAATTAGATGATTCTTAGTGCATCCCAGGTGGCTGAGATGGTAAAGAATCTACCTGCAATGAAGGAGACCTGGGTTCAATCCGTGGATTGGGAAGATCTCTTGAAGAAGGGAATGGCTACCCACTCCAGTATTCTTGCCTGGAGAATTCCATGGCGGGCTACAGTACATGGGGTTGCAAAGAGTAGGACACAACTGAGTACCTTACACTTTCTTTCTCCAGTGCATTATTAACCATATGATCAAGAATTTGAGGTTTTGCACCTGAGAACCCAGGATGCTGGGAGAGATGTTGATGCCATTAAGAAGACAAGAAACACAAGAGAGAAACTAACTTGGAGAAAAAATGGTCAATTTAAGATGTTTGCCGATTATACACTCTTCATGACAATCACGTAGCTGATATGCAGGTCAAGAGATCTGGAGGAAGGTCTAGGGTGTAAATGAAGCCCTGGGGAACTTCCCTGGTGGCCCAGTGGCTAAGACTCCATGCTCCCAATGAAGGGGGCCCTAGTTTGATCTCTAGCTAGGGAACTAGATCCCAAATGCTGCAAGTAAGAGTTCATATGTCGCAGCTAAAGTCCCTGCATGCCACAACTAAAGATCTTGCATGTCACAATGAAGATCCCATGTGCTGCAACTAAGAACTAGCACAGCTAGGTAGATAGATAAATTAAATATATAAAATAAATATAAAAGTCACAATTATTTAAAAAAAAATTGAAGCTTTGGGGCCTGGGAGAGAGTATCAGAAGCACAGAATATGAAGACCAAGAAAGCTATGCAATGAACTTTGGGCTTAGCATTTAAAGGGAGGGTTGAGGAAGACAAACCAGTGGAAGTGTCTAATAAGATCGTACAGAGGTAGAAGGGAAAAGAATACAGTGAAGAGTGTCAAATGCTGCAGAGAGTTTAAGTAGTAAGAACAGTAAGAGCCCCCTGGTTGGTAATCAATGGCTATTGGTGTTCTTTAAGAAAGCAGTTTCAATAGATGGGAAGTAGATCTTAGAATCAGTTAGGAACAGGTAGACGGCTATAGGGCTTCCCAGGTGGTGCCAGTGGTAAAGAACCTGTGTGCCAGTGCAGGAGACAGAAGAGATGTGGGTTCAGTCCCTGGGTCGGGAAGATCCCCTGGAGGAGGGAACGGCAAGCCACTCCAGTATTCTTGCCTGGAGAATCCCATGGACAGAGGAGCCTGGCAGGCTACAGTCCATGGGGTCGTGAAGAGTCAGACACGGCTGAAGTGACTCAACATGCATACACAGACAGCTATCACTGGCAGAGAGAATTCTTGGGGTAGGAGAGACATATGAGTCTTTGCATGGAGAAAATGGAGTAGAGTTGGAAAGAGTGATTTCTAGTATGACAAAAGGACATGGCAAAAGAAGTTAGTTCCTCGAAGCAGACAGAATAACCAGAAATAAAGCTGATGCCAGGGCATCCATGGAGCAGCTGAGGGAGGGGTCCATCCTGCCCTAGATCCTCAGGTTGAGGGCTGCCTTCTCCCCACAGAGTGCTGTCCTACTGAATGGTTCCAAAGAGGAATAGTAACTTAATATAGAAACGTTTCAGATGACTCTAGGCTATGAATACAAGAAAAACATTTACATATTTCAGGACAATTCACAAGAGGAATGAGCTTCCTTACTGATCTCTAACATCACATAGAAACCGAACTTCTGTCTAGTAGTCAATGGTCACCCCATGACACTCCTGCTCTTTCCCGCTTCTCTGCAAGGAAAGATGCTCCAGATACTGGCAATTTATTTTTTCACTATTTAGCGGCATAATGTAAGGGACTGAAAAGAAACAAAGGTAATTGAAAACTCCTGGATTTCATGAGTTATTCAAAATATAATAGAACTGGTAACAAAAAGTAAGTTTCTGAAGCAGTAAGACATTGCCTACTTCTACTGCTTAGACCCAGCACCCTCTACAACATGTCCAGGACTTGGCCTTTACGTGGCTCCTCTCTGGACCCTCCAGGAATGTAGATGTGATTGCTAGGCAATTGCTTTCTGACCTCTGATTAGAGTGAGATTGATGAACTTCTTGCCTTTTTTAACTGGGAAAGACAGTTGCTGGGTGGCAGAGTAACAGGGGAGAGAGTTGCTGAGAACTTTCTATTTTAGTGTGTATTTCAATTTACTTTTACTTTATTTTTTTCAAATTGTAGAAGTTTATGATAGTGAGAAATTACTACCAGAAAGTGAGATAGGATAGAGAAACCTTGGATCCTGAGTGATCTAGAGCCAGAACTTCTGGCAATGTCTTCTCTCTGCCTTAGTTATATACCTTATGTGTGCATGTGTGCTAAGCTGCTTCAGTAGTGCCCGACCCTTTGCAACCCTATGGACTGTAGCCCACCAGGCTTCTCTGTCCATAGGATTCTCCAGGCAAGAATACTGGAGTGGCTTGCCATGTGCTCTTCCTCTAGGGGATTTTCTCAACCCAGGCATCAAACCCAGGCCTACTGCGGTTCCTGCATTGCAGGTGAATTCTTAACCGCTGAGCCACTGGAGAAGCCCCTATGTACCTTATATTACCTTTTAAACCAGCAGCTGAACGGGTAGGGTGAATAGAAAACACACTTTTAGTTTTATTTCAATTTTCTAAGGCACACTTAGGGATAGACTGCTCAGTCTTTCCATGAGCTTCAACTACTTCATTTTGAGCATTTACTAAAAGGGAAACCTAAGGTCAGTAACTATTTCAGAATGTTCCTGAGGTGAATGCAGAGTCAGGGAAAAATTTCAGTTATGGCATCATCCCTGTCTCAATAATTTCACACAAGTGAAGTCAAAGTAAAATGAACATAAGTGAAAAAAGCACAAGAAGGCAATATGCAAGCTCTCAAGGTATATGTGAACGTAAAAGGTGAGACCTGTTTTGCCTTGAAAAATAGGTAGAGAGTCAGGAAGAAAAAATAGAGTAGGTTTAAGGACTGATTTTTACATATAGACCTTCAGGTGTTTTAGCACTTGCTTGGAAAGCAACTGTCTTCTCCCCAATGAGTGCTTCCCTCATACCTCAGTTGGTAAAGAACATGGCTGAGTGCAGGAGACCCCAGTTCGATTCCCGGGTTGGGAAGATCCACTGGAGAAGGGCTAGACAATCCACGCTAGTATTCTTGGGCTTCTATGGTGGTGCAGATGGTACAGAATCCACCTGCAATGCAAGAGACCCAGATTCGATCCCTGGGTTGGGAAGATCCCCTGGAGAAGCAAAGGGCTCCCCACTCTAGTATTCTGGCCTGGAGAATTCCAGGGACTCTATAGTCCATGGGGTTGCAAAGAGTTGGAAATGACTGAGCAACTTTCACTTCACTTCTCCCGTACGAACTTCTCCTTTGGGTCTCTCTATATACCTGCAACAGATAAATGATCTGTTGAAAACTCCTCTGACCCTGCAAAGTGTGATAATCCAGGAAGAGCTCTGTACTCATCATTGACTGTCTCTACTTGCTCTCCTCCTGTTCACTCCTACCAACTGAAATCAAGTTTTTTCTCTGCTTCTCTGAAAAAAGTGCCTTGGAAACATAAATATTCGCCAGCTATTAAATCCAGTGTTCACTCACTGGCCTTTCTTTCCCTTCCCTACCCTCTCTGGCATTTGGCACTATTGGTTATTCTCATCTACCGGGCTTGCTTTCGCTCTGGACTCTTATGACTCTCTTTAGTTTTGTTTTCCATCTGCAGTACTCCTTGGTCCCCACTGCTGTCTCAATAGTTGAAGTCCTCATTTCTTGTTTGGGTCATTTAATAGTCTGCTCCTGGTTACATGGTCATCAGAGTTATAGCCAACCCACCTACCTCTCAACTACTAAAGTCATTTTTTTTAAAAAGCATAATTCTACTCACATTCTTCAATGAGTAAACTCTTAAATGACTCCCTATTGCTCACAAGATCAAACCCAAGCTTCAAAGCCTATCACAGTCTTTGCCTACTTCTCCAGCCTCAAAACTTTGTGTTCCACGCTTATTTATAGACCATGCTGTTTTATTCCTCTACGTCTTTATTCCCTTTACATGGTCTAAGATGTTTTCCTCTTTTGCCTGCTTAGTGAAAACTCACTAATCTTTCAAGATTCAGTTTATGCCATTTCGTTTATGAAGCGCTCTGCTCCACAAACTGATAGAATTGGCCATTCCCTGATTTGTGCCCTATATATAGCACCTTATAAATGCTATTATTTAAATACGTATATGCTTAGTTGCTTGGTCATGCCTGACTCTTTGCGACCCCATGGACTGTAGCCCACCAGGCTCCTCTGTCCATGGGATTTTCCTGGCAAGAATGCCGGAGCGGGTTGCCATTTCCTCCTCCAGGGTATCTTCCTGCCCGGGGATTGACTGAGGTCTGCTGCATTGTATGTAGATTCTTTACCGCTTAGCCGCGAGGAAGCCAAATACCTGCAACATTTTACAATTTATTCACTTATAACCTGTTTTCTTCTTAACTGCTCAAGGATAAGGATTGTGTCTTAGATAATCTTCACGTATCTCTGGCATATAATTTTTGTTATATTCTTCCTATACCCCTGACATATAACTTTTATTAAATACTTCTCTCCCTGCAAGTCAATGGCTTTTAGTATATTCACAGATCGCTATAATTTTAGAAGATTTTCGTTACTCCAACAGTAATCTTGTGTCCTTTAATTATAATCTTCCCAAGTATCCTACACCTCCCAGCCCTAGGTAGTCAGTAAACTATTTTCTGTCTCCATGGATGTGCCTCATCAGGACATTTCATTTACAGGAAATCACACAATACATGGCCTTTTGTCTAGTTTCTTTCATTTAGTACAATATTTTAATGATTATCCATATTGTACTTTCTTTTTTGCTGAATAATACTCCATTGTATGGATATACCAAGTTTTTTTCTTCACTCATTCATTGGTGAAGATCAGTTTTTCCCCACTTGTTGGCTGCTATGAATAATTCTGCCATTTGTGTACAAGTTTTTGCATGGAAATAAGTTTTTTGTTCCCTGGTATATGTACTTAGGAGTGTAATTTCTGGATCATATGGTAATTCTATGTTTAATCTTTTGAGGAACTTCAAGTCTGTTTTCCAAAGCACTGTACCATTTTTAAAAATTGAGGTGAAATTCATAACATACAAGTAACCATTTTAAAGTACACAATTAAGTAATACTTAGTGTATTCACAACCATCATGTATTTTTATTTTCAAAACTTTTTCATTAGCCCAGAAATACACTTTATCCTCATTAAATAACTCTCCACTGTCTCTCTGCGTAACCACTGGCAACCACTAATCTTCTTTCTATTTCTATGGATTTGCCTATTCTGGATATTTCACTTGCATTTCATATAATAAAAATCAAATAACATGTGACCTTTTGTATCTGGCTTCTTTCACTTATCATAACATTTTTGGGGTTCATCCAACTTGTAGTATGTTCCAGTACTTCATCCTTTTCATGGTTGAATGATATTCCACAGTATGTATACACCACAATTTGTTTACCTATTCATCCATTATTGAGGTCGTTTCCATCTTTTTTTTTTTTTTTTCGTTTCCATCTTTTAACTATAAAAAGTAATGCTTTTATAAGCATTTATATACAAACTTCCAGTGTGGACATATGCTTTCACTTCTCTTGGGAATATTCCTAGTAGTAGAATTGATGGGTCATTGGAATTGATGAGTCATATGGTAATTCTTTCCAAATGTGGTGCTGGAGAAGACTCTTGAGAGTCCCTTGGACTGCAAGGAGATCATACCAGTCAATTCTAAAGGAAATTAACTCTTAACATTCTTTGGAAAGACTGATGCTGAAGCTGAAGCTCCAATATTTTGGCCACCTGATGAGAACAGCCAACTCATTGGAAAATACCCTGATGCTGGGAAAGAATGAAGGCAACAAGAGGAGGGGGCAGCAGAAGATGAGATGGCTAGACAGCAGCACAGGCTCAATGGACATGAATTTGAGCCAACTCTGGGAGACAGTGAAGGACAGAGGAATTTGGCATCCTGCAGTCTAAGGAGTCACAAAGAGTTGGACACAACTTCAGTCACTACTGAACAACAACAAATGACAATTCTAAATTTAACTTTGTGAGGAACTGCCAAACTGTTTTCCACAGTGGCTGTACCATTTTACATTTCCATTATCTATGTGTGAGGGTTCCTATTACTCCACATCACTTCCAAATCTTGTTATTTCCCTTTTTTTAATTATAGCCATCCTAAATGAAGCTCAGCTGGGGAAGACGGGATGCTGAGCTTGTGGAAAGTTGCGTTATCAGCTGGTGAAAATGACTCCATGTTCTGGCCCCTTTGGAAAACACCAACGTACAAGCTTGCCTGCTTCTTGCCACTGGTTTCTGTCTCTCTCCATCTTCACTTCCACCTACTCAACCTTTTCTCTCCTTTATTGCCTTCTCCTGAGGGTGACCAACCTTCTAGGTTTACCCGGGACTGTCCCATGATTGTATATAATGTAATATTTCATTGTGGTTTTGATTTGCATTTTCTTAGTGAGCAATGATGTTGAATATCTCTTTATGCACTTGATGGTCATTTGTATATCTTTTGGAAGAATATCTAAATCCTTAGCCCATTTAAAAATGGGGTTTAAAAAACTGGGTTGTGTGCTATTTTGTTGATGAGTTGTCAAGATTTTTTTCTTATATTCTGAATACTAAACCTTTACTGAATATGATTGTCAACATTTTCTCCTATTCTGTAGGTTGTCTTTTTAGTTTCTTGATGCTGTCTTTTGAAACATAAAAGTGTTTAATTTTGGTGATGTCCAGTTTATGATTTTCTTCTTTTTGTTTGTGCTTTTGGTGGCATATCTAAGAAATCATTGCCTAATCTAGGGTCAAAAGATTTATGTCTATATTTTCCTCTAGGAATTTTAAAGCTTTAGCTATTATATTCAGGTCTTTAATCCATTTTGAATTATTTTTTATATAGAGTGTGAGGTAGGTATCTGACTGTAGTGAGATAGGTGGGTCTCCAGCTGTCCTCATCATATGTTGAAGAAATTATTCTTCCCCTTCCCCATTAACTCAATATTTTGGCATCCTTGCCAAAAATTGATTGATGATAAATGTGAGGATTTATTTCTGAATTTTTAATATTTTATTGATCTATATAATCTATCCTCATACCAGGACCACACTGTCTTGATTACTGCAACTTTGCAGTAAGTTTTGAAATTGAGAAGTATGTGTCCTCTTCTTTTTTAAAGAAGAACATTCATTCCTATACTAATTTTCAGATTTTGTTAATTTTTACAAAGAAATAAGCTGGGATTTTGGTAGGGATTACATTGAATCTGTAGATCAAATTGGAGAGTATTGCCTTATAATATTAAGTTAAGAGTATCTTAACAATATTAAGTTTTCCAATCCATGAACATGGGAAGTGTTTTCATTTATTGAGATTTTCTTTAATTTCTTTCAACCACTTTTTCAGTTTCAGAGGATGAACTTTGTGCTTCTTTTGCTATTTTTATTTCTAAGTACCTTATCTATTTTGATGCTATTACAAGTGGAACTAATTTCATTTTTGGTATATTTACTGTGACGGTATAGAAATAGAATAAATTTTTGTCTATTAATCTCTTATCCTGCAACCCTGCCAAACTCATATATCAGTTCTAATATTTTTTAATAGAAAATCTTAGGATTTTCTGTGTATAAGATCATGTCTTTGGTAAATACAGAGAGGTTTACTTCTCCTTTCCCAACCTTTATTCCTTTTTCTTATTTAATTGCCTTGGCTAAAACCTCCAGTACAATATTGAATAGGAATTGCAGGACAAATGAACAAGAACAAAGATGTCTTGTTCCTGATCTTAGGGGACCACTGGGAGAAAACATTCAGTGTTTCACCATTAAATATATTAGGTGCCAGTTTTTGAGGATGCCCTTTATTAGGCTGATAGGTGTTTTGATTTCTTATTTATTGAGTGTTTTTATACAAAAGGGAAGTTAATTTTTGTTACATGTTCTTCTTGCATCAACTGAGATGACCATGTGGTCTTTGTCATTTGTTCTATTGTTGTGGTGTGTTACAGCAATTAACTTTCAGATGTTATACCAACCTTGCACTCCTAGGTTAAATGCAAATACGTATTTCTTAAATTGAATTCATGATGAGCAAATTATGTAAGGACTGGGCAAAAATTAACTCAATAAATGGAAGAGAAGACTGGAAAATAATTTCCATTTTAAGATAGTCACTAATTAGGAATTATGGAAACTTTAAAAGTAGAATTGTTATTGTGGAAAGATTGTAAGAGACTATAAGAATATCAATTAAAGCACTTTACCACTCTTTGAGTCCTATAATTCTCATTTAAAATTCTAGAACTAGATCTTCATGATATTCTAGATTTAACAAAACTCAACAACCTGTGTCAAATATCCCTACTCTATAAAAATTACTATAGTGCTTTTCTCATAGACTGGATCAATGTCTGCCTCTCTTCTCTCTCTTTCAATCTCTTTCTCTCTCTCTGTTTCACACACACACACACACACACACACACACAGATATAAACACATATCCTTCCCAGGTACTGTCTTAAATGAGAGTATCATTGCTATCTATCCTTATTGAATATTTTAAAGCGCTTGTCCAAAAATTATGTTAATTAGAAACATTGTGAAGTTATTTACAATTTTCTAATCAGATTCCACTCTTAGTGCTAAGACCCTCATAGAGAACCATAAGGACAGAAAAACTTACTTTTAATTGTGACCCCAAGAATTAACAATATCTCTATGAGCAGGAACAAGGGCTTCATCTTCTTCTAAGTAGCTCCTTCTTACTGTAACACAGGCAGAACTAGGTGGCTAGCCCACAAGCTTCCTCTTTTCAGGCCTGTAGGGGTCAGGACTTGGTTGCTAAGCAACAATTTCCTTACTCTTGGGCCAATGAGCTGCCAGGAATTTCCTTTCAACCTGGAATGATGGCAGCTGATGGACAGAGCAGGCTGTGGGCAAGGAACCACATCTAGTTTGCTACTTCTCTGGTGAGAGATAAGCGGTAGGCTTGAAATAGGTAGGAGTTGCTCTCTGAACTCTTTTCAGAGTTGCTGGAAGTTCTTATTTTTATGTTACCTCCAGAGGTGCAAGCTGCAATTATGGGAAAGCACAATTAAGCACATGAACTAACCGGACATCATCCTTTAATCTAACATCTAAAAGGGTACAGAGGACAAGAAGCATATGGACAACTATGTTGTCCCCATCTTGGTGAAAATGTTCCTTCTCTGTTCAAGTAAGGAACTGCTGATGTTTCACTAGGGCCAAGACAAATTTCAATCAAGTGTTTCATTAAGCATTTTTATAAAAGGTGTTTAAAAATGCATCATTTACTATCTTAAAATATATGGGCATTTCACAAATGAATACCCTCAAGGCTAGGACCAGATATTAAAATGAGCATTTAGGTTGTGAAAGTCGCTCAGTTGTGTCCGACTCTTTGTGACCCCATGGACTATTCAATCCATGGAATTCTCCAGGCCAGAAAGCTGGAGCGGGTAGCCTTTCCCTTCTCCAGGGGATCTTCCCAACCCAGGGATCGAACCCAGGTCTCCACAATGCAGGCAGATTCTTTACCATCTGAGCCACCAGAGAAGCCCAAGAATACTGGAGTGGGTAGCCGATCCCTTCTCCAGTGGATCTTCCTGACCCAGGAATCAAACCAGGGTCTCCTGCATTGCAGGTGGATTCTTTTACCAACTGAGCTATCAGGGAAGCCCGAGTATTTAGGTAAAAGTATGGCAATATTAACATTATCCAAAGAATGAAGCCAGTAAAGCAATCATACCTAAAGTATACCCAACTTTTACAGTGTGTTCAGATAATTACTTCAGAAACAGATGTATTTACTGCCTTGAATTTTCAGCTTTAACTTACTTCCTTTATTGTCACTGCTGTTCTGACGAATACTACAAAAACCCCAGAAATTTATTCTCTTACAGTTCTGGAGGTCAGGAGTCCAAAAGGATTCTTACAGGACCAAAATTAAGAGCAGGTCTAGGGACTTCCCTGGTGGTCCAGTGGATAAGACATCCAGTTCCCAATGTAGGGGACCTGGGTTTGATCCCTGATCAGGGAAGTAGATCTCACATGCTGCAAAGAAGACCCGGTGTGGCCAAATAAATAAAAAAGTGTTTAAAAAAAAGAGAGAGCAGACCTAGTTTGTTCAGGGGAGAATCCATTCTTTGCCTGGAATTATCCAGCTTTTAGTGGCTGCCCACATTTCTCAGTTTGTGGCTACATCACTCCAATCTCTGCACAACCATCACTGTGGTTTCTCCTCTTCTGTGGTTTAATCTTTCTCTGTCTCCCTCTTAGGACACCTGCAATTACATTTAGAGACCACCAAAATACAGGATAATCTCCCCATCTCAAGATCCTTAGTCATATCTGCAAAGTTCCTTCTGCCAAATAAAGTAACATTCATAGGTTCTAGAGATTAGGTCCTAGAAATCTCTGGGATTGTTATTTAATCTACCAGAGTCCCTAATATCTTTTCCTTTCACTAAGGGACGTCAAAATGTAACTGTCCCAACATCTGTGCTTTAAAAAAGTGTCTAAATAAAATTTATTTAAACTCAATATCATCCATTAAACATTCCTTATACAATCTTTTTACCAGTCCCCATTTGGATCCAGAATTATCAGCATCTTTCTGCAGATGATTTTGCTTCTTGTTTTCAATCAAACCATGGCCATTTGACCTATCTTCCCTTGACTTCCTTCCTCCTATGTTCAAACTTCTCTCACTTTTGAATCTATCCACATTTACTTTCTCTGGTACTTTAATCTATTTAGCATTTGTTCTTCTATTTCTCTTTTTGTCTCTTTTTCTTTTTGTTTCAATCTTTTTGTATCAATCTTCTTAATTTAAAAACTCTTCATTCCATCTCTCCTAGAAAAATTTTCTTTTGACTCTAGTATCCTTACTACTGTTATTAATATCTTCTCTATTTATCTTTTAGCCTCCAAATATCTCAAAAGAATACTCCATAATCACTGTTCCTGTCTTGCTGCCTCTCACTTATTCTTCAACTATTTGCTTTTATTTTCACTAATTTATATAGACGATAAACCCAATTATATTTTCTCAGTTCTTATCCTACTTAATCTCTGTGAGATATCTGACATTTCTGATCATTAACATCTTCTTGAAAATATAGTATTGGTTTTTCTGAAAATGTAATGGCAATTAATTTTCTATACTGTTGAATAAACTTCTCATTCTTCCACTGCATCCTCTCTCATTCATTCACGTGTTGAAAATCTGCCATATGCTAAAGATGAATGGTAATACTGTTTGAGGTGTTCACAACAATTTTATCTGTTAGTCCCTCTCTTGGTTTTCACATTAAAATTAAGGTCTCCCATTTTGGTCTCATGTACTCTTGATGAAAGTGAAAGAGGAGAGTGAAAAAGTTGGCTTAAAGCTCAACAATCAGAAAACTAAGATCATGGCATCGGGTCCCATCATTTCATGGCAAATACATGGGGAAACAGTGGAAACAATGGCTGACTATTTTTCTGGTCTCCAAAATCACTGCAGATGGTGATTGCAGCCATGAAATTAAAAGACGCTTACTCCTTGGAAGGAAAGTTATGACCAACCTAGACAGCATATTAAAAAGCAGAGACAATACTTTGCCAACAAAGGTCCATCTAGTCAAGGCTGTGGTTTTTCCAGTGATCATGTATGGATGTGAGAGTTGGACTACAAAGAAAGCTGAACGCCGAAGAATTGATGCTTTTGAACTGTGGTGTTGGAGAAGGCTCTTGAGAGTCACTTGGACTGCAAGGAGATCCAACCAGTCCATCCTAAAGGATGGTGTTCATTGGAAGGACTGATGTTGAAGCTGAAACTCCAATACTTTCGCCACCTGATGCAAAAAGCTGACTCATTTGAAAAGACCCTGGTGCTGGGAAAAATTGAGGGCAGGAGGAAAAGGGGATGACAGAGGATGAGATGGTTAGATGGCATCACAGACTCGATGGACATGAATCTGGGTAGACTCGGGAGTGGGTGATGGACAGGGAAGCCTGGCATGCTGCGGTTCATGGGGTCGCAAAGAATCGGACATGACTGAGCGACTGAACTGAACTCTTCCTTAATTTTGCTAACATTTCTCTATAGATGCTTCCTTACATTTCATTAATTCAATAAACCTTTATTATGTGCCAGGAATTGGGCATTTTCTGTGAATGGTGAGCAACAAGATATACTTCCTATCCTCAGAGAGTTTAAGTCTAGATTAAAAGATAAATATTAATAAAATAATCTCACAAAACCTGTGAAAAGTGTTTTATAGGAAAATGAATTAGTACTGATGACATATAAGGGGGAACTGTGTGTAGAGGCCAGGTGGGGTCAGAATCACCAAAGGTTTTGCCAGGGAGAAGATTTTGCCAGCTATACTCTGAAGAAAGAGAATGGGTTGGCTAAGCATGACATGTCCTAGGTATAGTGATAAACATGTGACAAGGCCATGTGTTGAGAATAAGATGTGTTCAAGGAGCTGAAAAGCTCTAAGGGCTGCTATGGTTGTAATCAGAGATGGGTGGAGGGGTGAAGCATGATATAAATTAAAGCAGAATTGGTAGTGAGGGTCACTCCTAAATGATTCAGTTTTAACAATGATCATTTTAGTCAGCTTGGGTGGCCAAAACAAAATACTGGGTGGCTTGAACAACAGAAATCAATTTTCTAACAGTTCTAGAAGCTGGAAGTGATCCGTGTACAGCGTCATCTGCTTCTTGTGAAGGCTCTCTTTCTGACTTGCAGATAGCTGCCTTCTCACTTTGTCTTTACATGATGGGGGACAATGGAATCAGGACCATGGAGTTAGAGGGAAGGGGGAAAAGAGAGAGAGCGCGTGAACTCATCCTCTTTTTTTAAGGTCACAGTCCTACTGGATTAGAGCTCCACCCTTATGACCTCATTTAACCCTAATGACCTCCAAAAGACCCTATATCCAGATATAACCATATCGTGGACTAGAGTTTCAACATATGAATTTTTGGGGGAAACTCAATTCAATCTATAATTAAGACCATCAGAAAGTCACTTAATGAGTTACAGCAGTGAAATGACTTGATCAAATTTGATAACTCTAGACGCAGGGCAGCGAACAGACAGAAGAGAGGCAAAAGTTGACAGGGGGACAGACAGTAAGGAAGTCTTTTATTCAAACTTAGCTTACTGCAGTGATATTGGAAAGGTGAGTAATTCAAGAATAGTAGTATGGAAATAAAACTGAGAAGTATAGCCATTCATTTGAAATGAGAGAAAAGTTTAAAGAGGTACCAGAATCCCAGGGACGGCAGAGCCTGGTGGACTGCCATCTATGGGGTCGCACAGAGTCAGACACAACTGAGGTGACTTAGCAGCAGCAGCAGCAGCAGGGATGGTGCTTAGGTTTCTATATTGCTCAACTGAAATGGGTGATGAAGCCATTCAAAGAGATGAAGATGATGGAAGAGGTCTAAGAGTGGGGGAAAGACCAGAGTAGTACATGGTACATTTCAAATACTTCTGAGATATTAAATATTAATATTTAGTAAGCTCCAGGAGTTGGTGATGGACAGGGAAGCCTGGCTTGCTGCAATCCATGGAGCAGCAAAGAGTCGGACGTGACTGAGTGACTGAACTGAATTGAATGGTTTTCAATGGTATTTTGTCAGAGTAATTAAAACTAAATACTGAAACAAGGACCCTCTAACTACCAATGCCTTAACACAATACATAAGTTTCTTATTTACATCATAGTCCGATGTGGTACTCCTTGGAGCCCAGAGATACTCCTTCAAGCAGTGACTCAGGGATCTAAGTTCCTTCCTTCTTGAGATACTGTTTCTGTGATCACTGTGGAAAAGAAAGAGAATATGAATGAGTGCACAGATGGTCTGATGGTTAGGCCTGGAAGTGGCATGTGTAACTTTTGTCCCATAACTGACCCAGGATGCAGTCATATGTACTAACTAAACTCAAGTGAAAGTTGCTCAGTCGTGTTGAATCTTTGGGACCCCACGGACTATACAGTCCATGGAATTCTCCAGGCCAGAACACTGGAGTGGGTAGCTTTTCCATTCTCCAGGGGATCTTTCCAATCCAGGGACTGAACCCAGGTCTCCCACATTGCAGGCAGATTCTTTACCAGCTGAGCCACCAGGGAAGCCCAAGAATATTGGAGTGGGTAGCCTATCTCATCTGTAGGGGATCTTCCTGACCCAGGAATAGAACCGGGGTCTCCTGCATTGCAGATGGGTTCTTCACCAGCTGAGCTACAAGGGAAGCCAACCAACTTCAAGGGAGACTATAAAATATGGTCTTGTTATGGACTAAGAAAGAAGACATTGTATTAGTGAGCATCTCTGCCACATTTACTATGTGCTAGTCACTTTGTGTTTTAACTCATTTAATCCTTACATCAACCTTATAAGGTAGATATTATATTTTCATTTCCACATAACAGATCAACCCCCCCTCCCCACAAAGTTTAGAGACCTTGTGTAAATTGCCAAGAGTCACATAATCAGTAAGGGTAAACCTAGAATTTGAATTCAGATGAACAGGCTCCACATGCCTTTTTGCCAGTATGTAACACTGCCTCTTAAAATTAAGGTCCAGTACATGGTAGCATGTATAGGTCTAAAGTTCGAGAAGAAAGTTTTCCTGGAAATAATAAATTTGGGAGCCATTAGGTTAGGATTTCCTAACCTCAGCAGTACTGACATTCTTTGTTGTGGGGGACTATATTGTGCATCATAGGTTGCTTAGCAGAATCCTTGGTTTATACTCACTTAAAGCGAGTAGCATTCTTCCCTCAGGTGTGACAACCAAAAATGCCACCAGACATTGCTTGTGTCCCCAAGGGAGACAGAATTGCCCCTAGTTGAGAATTATAGTTATAAATGGAGCCATGAATATGGATGAAATTATTCAAAGTAAAAAGTGAAAAGAGATAAAAAGCTCTAGTTCTGAGTGCCAATGAACTCCAACATGTAATGACTGAAGAGAAAGATGGGGCAAAAAAGGAGACTGTAAAAGAATGAAGATATTAAGAAGAGGTGGCAAGAATACACAGAAGAGCTGTACACAAAAGACCTTCATGACCCAGATAAACACCATGCTGTGATCACTCACCTAGTCAGACATCCTGGAATGCCAAGTCAAGTGGGCCTTAGGAAGCATCACTACGAACAAAGCTAGTGGAGGTGATGGAATTCCAGTTAAGCTATTTCAAATCCTAAAAGATGATGCTGTGAAAGTGCTGCACTCAATATGCCAGCAAATTTAGAAAACTCAGCAGTGGCCACAGGACTAGAAAAGGTCTCTTTTCATTCCAATCCCAAAGAAAGGCAATGCCAAAGAATGTTCGTGCTACTGCACAATTGCACTCATCCCACACAATAGCAAAGTAATGCTCAAAATTCTCCAAGCGAGGCTTTAACAGTATGTGAACCATGAGCTTCCAGATGTTCAAGCTGGATTTAGAAAAGGCAGAGGAACCAGAGATTAAATTGACAACAGAGTTCCAGAAAAACATCTATTTCTCCTTTATTGAGTATGCCAAAGCCTTTGACTGTGTGGATCACAACAAACTGGAAAATTCTGAAAGAGATGGGAATAACAGACCACCTGACCCGCCTCCTGAGAAATCTGTATTCAGGTCAAGAAGCAACAGTTAGAACTGGACATGGAACAACAGACTGGTTCCAAATTGGGAAAGGAGTATGTCAAGGCTGTATATTGTCACCCTGCTTATTGAACTTACATGCAGAGTACATCATGAGAAATGCAGGGCTGGATGAAGCACAAGCTGGAATCAAGATTTCTGGGAGAAATATCAATAACCTCAGATATGCAAATGATACCACCCTAATAACTGAAAGCAAAGATGAGCTAAAGAGCTTCTTGATGAAAGTGAAAGAGGAGAGTGAAAAAGTTGGCTTAGAACTCAACATTCAGAAAACTAAGATCATGGCATCTGATCCCATCACTTCAAGGCAAATAGATGGGGAAACAATGCAAAGAGTGAGAGACTTTATTTTTGGGGGCTCCAAAATCACTGCAGATCGTGACTGCAGCCATGAAATTAAAAGATGCTTGCACCTTGGAAGAAAAGCTATGACCAACCTAGACAGCATACTGAAAAGTACAGGCATAACTTTGCCAACAAAGGTCCATTTAGCCAAAGCTATGTTTTTTCTATTAGTCATGTATGGATGTGAGTGTTTGACTATAAAGAAAGCTGAGCACCAAAGAATTGATGCTTTTGAACTGTGGTGTTTGAGAAGACTCTTGCGAATCCCTTGGATTGCAAGGAGTTCCAACCAGTCCATCCTAAAGGAAAGCAGTCCTGAATATTTACTGGAAGGACTGATGTTGAAGCTGAAACTCCAATACTTTGGCCACATGATATGAAGAAACTACTCCTTTGAAAAGACCCTGTTGCTGGGGAAGATTAAAGACAGGAGGAGAAGGGGACAACAGAGGATGAGATGGTTGGATGGCATCACTGACTCTACGGACATGAGTTTGAGTAAGCTCTGGGAGTTGGTGATGGACAGGGAAGCCTGACATGCTGCAGTCCATGGAGTAGCAAAGAGTTGGACCTGACTGAGCGACTGAACTGAACTGAACTGAAAGGAATGACTAGACAGGAGGAAACTCAAATTGAAGTGAAAGTGAAAGTCTTGCTCAGTCGTTTCTCTTTGAGACCCCATGGACTATACAGTCCATGGAATTCTCCAGACCAGAATACTAGAGTGGGTAGCCTTTCCCTTCTGTGGGGGATCTTCCCAACCTAGGGATCTAACCAGGTCTCCCACATTGCAGGTGGATTCTTCACCAGCTGAGCCACAGGGAAGCCCAAGAATACTGGAGTAGGTAGCCTATGCCTTCTACAGAGGATATTCTTGACCCAGGAATCTAACCGGGGTCTCCTCCACTGCAGGAAAATTATTTACCAACTGGGCTATCAAAGGAAAAGAACTCTGTAAGGAGCAATAAGAGGTTAATAGTGTTAAATGCTGCTGAAAGATCTAGTAAGAGAAAGATTGAATAGTGTTCACTAAATATAACATGAAGGTCACTGATTACCTTAGCAATAGCCATTTCTGTTGATTTATAGGATAGAACCCAGAACCCAGATTAGAGTGAATTGCAGAACAGAAAGCGGGATGTAAGAAAATGGATTCTTCTTTGAATGGAAGAAGCTATAGCTTCTGCTTGCAGTAGTGGGTGTGGGATCACAGGAGGAACTTTTTTTTTTTTTAAACATGGTAAAGATCTGAGAAAGTTTAAAAGTTGATGGATGGTCCCAGTTCTTCGAGTCAACATGAGATAATCAATAGTGTAGTATTCCTAAGAAAGCACAGGTGGAATGCCTGGCTCTGGGTTGGGGTAGTAAAAGCTTCTCTGTGTTAACAGAAGAGATGGTGCCCAGATAATGCACTTTCCTGTAAACACCTAACATTTTGTATTTCTAACTAAGAATTCAATATTTTTCCCACAAAATTGAAACTATTTCTGTATTGTTCATACTATTAATCATATTGCTGTTTTCCTCAATTATACCACGAAACTATATTCTTTCTCTTTCTCATTCTCTTCCCCAAATCTATTTCGTTACCAATTTTTATCGATTCTGCCTTGGTAATGTGCCCTTTACTAGAGTTCACCTTTTATTTCCACTGCCAGTAAATGAGTATTTTTATTACTAGTTCAAATTTCACTTCCCTCTTGAAGCTTTCCTTATTTCTTTCAATTTTTTAGTTTCACAGTGTTGAGAAAAACAGCAGCACTGTCACAATAAAAAATTTTACCTGTGTTATTAATCATTTTCATGAGTGTCCTGTTAATCAGAACATTTCATTCTTTACAATTCTAAGTGGGGCCTCCCCCTTTCTTTTCTATTAAAAGAAACTGTGTTCCAAATAATTACTTGCTCTTACACATCTGACTTACCTACAGCACATATGGCACAGTACCTTAATTATCAAATACGGATTCACCACTTTCGTCAAATCAACCTTGTAGATGGTCTGATGTTTAGAAACACCATAAATTTGGGGAGGGGGTTACCCAAATTTCCCCTAAATTCTAGGGCACCCTACTCTTATGGAAGACTTAAGTAGAACTGGGTTTTCAGAACACGTGCAGACTAGTATTGCCCAGATTCAAGCGAACGCTTTAGACCAGCAGCTTTACCTGAAGCAACTGGCGGAGAGTAAAGTAAGATGAAGGACTTTGATTAACACCCACTTGAACTTGCCTTGATGGAAGTTCTTCAGTTTTCAATATAAGTTTTGGCTGCTCACTCCTCCCCGGGTCTTAACTCTTGAGTTCATTTTACTTCTGTTCCTTCCAGACTTCACCGGAATCGAGTGAAATATGTAGTTTCTACTACAAGATCGGGGAGCTGATAGTGTATGGTTTGGAATCATCACCTAATCCTTTCTCTTCTTTCGGTTATATTTGCCCACCCCGAGGAAACCCTCAGATTCTGTGGTAAAATCGGTCCAGACGGGGCGATGAGAGCGAGCGAGTACAATTCGTGTTGACTGACAGCCCTCCCACACATACAGCTTTAGGCCCTGAAAGCAGCGTTGCCCGTCTGCAGTCACCTGGCGCACCTAGCCCTCCCCATAGGCCACGCCCTCGGGTTCTCCCTGCGCAGCGAAACCGGAGGGAAGCCCAGCTCTTCTCGGAGTTCCCGGGTGGCCGCCCCACGCCACGCCCCAGTCGTGAGCCACCTCCAGCCCTCTCGCGCCCTGGCTCCGCCCCCTCCAGCTCCCCAACGTCTCCGGCGTCAGGCCCGAGCCTGCGCCTGCGCGTGCGCCCTGGGGCCGAAGTCGGGGCGCGCGGCGGCTGGAACGCGGAGAGCGGCGGGAGGTGCAGCCAATGGGAGGCGGCGCTGGCTAGCGGCTGGGAGGCGGGGCCTGCGCGGGTGTTAGGTTAGCGCGAGGCGTGACCTAGTTGACAGGCTCTGAGGTGCTGCTGTGGCGGCGGCCGTGGGGGTGAGGCGGGTGGGAGCCGGAGCCGAGCGCGGGCTGAGGGAGGAGGGCGGCGACTGGAGAGCGGCGAGCGGCGCGGGACCCGGAGCCTCTTTCACTTTTTCCCTCCCGAGTGCCCCCTCCCCACCCTCCCACTCCACACACACCCTGTTTGCCCGTGAGCCTGGGGAACTTGCAGCTTAAAGCCAGCCACCCCCACGGCAACATGTACCCCAGCAACAAGAAGAAAAAGGTGTGGAGAGAGGAGAAAGGTAACCCGGCCGTCGAGTCCTGGGGGGTCGGGCGGCGGGGTGGGTTGGGGGCGGGGGTCAGGGGTCTGTGTGCCGCGGCGCGCTCCGCCCGGCTCCTGCCTCGCGCCCGCCCAGCCGGTGCCGCCTTCCCGGCAGGTCCGTGTGTGTACACGCGCGCACGCCGGCGTGCACGCGCCACCCCCGGGCACCTGCGGCTCGCGCACGTGTGGGCGCACGCCCCTCTCCTCCTCCCGCTGCGCCCGGTCACCTTCGCCGGGCCGGCGGCGCGGACCTCTGCGCGGCGGCCGCTGGGCTCCGCCGGACTCCCTCAAGGCCCCCGCCCTGTCCCCGGACCCCAGCCGGGATTCTGGGATTCCCCGCCCAGGTGTTCCACGGACACGTGCCCGCCGGCCAACGGCCGGACTGCCGCTGCTGATGCTGCCCGGCTCCCGCGGAGCCTCAGCCGGTCACCCCTCGCCTCGCTCCCTTGTGCTCCGCTGGCCGGGCGTCCCCGCCTCTCGGTGTTCAGTCAGGGCCTTTCCTTCTGCGCCCGCCGCAGTGTGACTTTTGGAACCTGGATCTCCGGGGACACCTGAAGCCAGCGTGTCTGGTCCGCGAGGCTAGGTGCCTTTGGAGAAGTCCGAATGGGTTTTTCTCCGCAGTGCTTTTCTTCTCGACTCCGTCACGGTCTGAAGTTGCTCCGAGTAAGATTATGAGACTAATGTCACTCTGTGAATGAGCCTACCCCTGAGTTTTGTGCCGATCCAAGCTTGCCCACATCAGTCAGGTTGACGGCGGCATTGAGGTCGATAAAACACTGAAGTGTGCGACTCAACCATCTTTCCCCCCCTTCTCCCTGTTTCTCTTTGGCATCAGTTAGGCAATATTCTAAGAGTCTCTGCAGTTTTTTCTTTGTTTCTTAAAAATTAGCTAATTATACAGAAATGTAGTAAAAAGTACTTGCAGTGCTACTGCTAAGATATACTAAACTTAGAGTATGTCAAGAGTGACAGAAGTGCAAATCTCTCCTAAGTACCTTACCTTCTTTATAGAACAAGGATAAAAGAATGACTAGAGTGAAAGTTGATTTCCTTGATAATAGATGTTTAAAACCTGTGGATTGTTTTTGCAGTTCCTGGTCTTTATAAATAAGGCCAAGCAGCGGATGAAAGAAAGGGAATGAATGTAGGAAAAGAATCCTTTAATATAGGGCTTACTTCAAACAGCGCATGAATAAAGAGATTAATAGGGATTTCTTTTTCCACATTAACTACTGGCAAGAATTAACATAGCATAACTGAAGGAGCCAATTAAAAGGGTCTTTAAATATTGTTGCATACCATTTAATTACATTTTAATGATTATGGACATATATAGAACTAAATTTTGGTGTTGCAAAACAAATGCTGTTGATATATAAAGTAGTGTAAAATATTTTTGTTTTGTTTTCCCAGTAAAAGTTATTTGAATTTCAACAAGAATTTATCTTCTAAGCTTTGAAAAATCTTTTATGCCCATTTTTATTGATGATCTTGAAATATTAGATTGGTATTATTGATAATAATGAAGGCAGAATAGTGAAAGACATGGAGATTGTTTCAATAGATGAATAATTGATGAAATTATAGCAATTACTTAAGAACTATCTTTATTCCATAATAATGTTCCTAAAGTAACAATGTTATAATGGTTCCTTCATTTAACGTATACACTGTTAGACTGTGATAAACAAGCATTTTAGAAACTGTAATGTCTTGATTTTTTTCTTCTCTTACTTGTAATAATAGAAAATATTACCAAATTAATATATCCTAACAGAGAAGCAAAGGCACAGTTAAAGAAGGCGTTTAACAAAGTAAATTTTTCTCTTGTCCAAAATTAACCTATTTTTACATGAAGTTAAATGTTAAAAGAGAAAGTTATTATGGCCTTGAAGACATTTTAGTGTGTCAGTGTCTTAATCAGAATATCTATTTTTGCAATAAGTAGTATTTATAATATGGTAAATCAACTATATTTCAGTAAAATTTCTCTCTATCTTATGTTGTGCCATCAAGAAGGAGCTAAGGATTTCCAGGATAGTAGTATTAAGAAGCTGACGGAATGCATGACCTTTTTCTGAATTGCAGTGAAGAGGGTATTATCGTATTTTTGTAGCTGTTATTTAAATCTAAAGGAAGGCTTACCCACCTCATTGAAATGTCAAGGCATTCTATAAACACATTTTAACTCAGTATACCATATACTGAGTATGACTGAAAAGCTGAAACATCCCTTAAGGAAAAGTTTTGTGTAAAACTGAAGAGACTGTGTATATGACTGTGGCCTCCAGTATGTGTCATTGTTTAAATAAGTAAGGAATTCTCAAGTCCACATAGGTTAAATAAATGATGTTGATCTAATAATTTGCACCCCCTAATTCAAAAGTACTCAGTGTGTATTATCATTTTAAGTACTGAAAGTTAAATTATCTCAGTGTTTTATCTTGTTGTCTTATTTTGTGTCCATAGTTGAGTTTTTAAGTAAATGGAATGACAGAGGTCAGGTTGCTTTCCCATATATACTCTGATACTAAAAAGTACAAGTTCCTTCACAGTATTTTCAATCCTGATTGTTGATATTGCAGTATTTCCATGTCAGTGATCTGAGCTTTTATGGTTGTGCTTTGGTAAACCCCAGTCATCACTTTTCTTCCTCTGTGATTATTTCATATTTACCATTCCCTTCAAGCTTCCTTTTTCACCAAGACCCCAACCTCCTATACTAAACAGGTGACATTCCCTTGTGTGTGTGTGTTTTTTGGCTGCGATTGGTCTTTGTTCCTGTGTGCATGCTTTCTCTAGTTGCAGCTTAGGGGCTACTCTTCGTTGGTGTGAGCAGGCTTCTCATTGCGGAGGCTTCTCTTGTGGAGCACGGGCTCTGGGGGTGCAGGCTTAGTAATTGTGGCACACAGGGTTAGTTGCTTCGTGGCATGTGGAATCTTCCTGGGCCAGGGATCGAATCCGTATCCCCTGCATTGTCAGGCAGATAACTATCCACTGTACCACAAGAGAAGTCTGCCATTGCCTTTTTGATTCATGGAGAAAACACATGTCATGAACATATGAACAGCCCTAACTTCATTCTCCATAGTCTCTTTCTTTACATGTCCATTGTTTTCAGCTTTCTTCCTTTTTTTTAGAGGAAACACTTTTTTTCCCCTTGGTTTCTAAGGTTAACCCATCTGCTTGTGCTCTTTATATCATCTGTATTCTTTGAGATCTTGTATTGTCATTTATGCTCATTTGGGTATGTTTCATTTCTCAGTGTCTTTGGGTTCCTCTTCTTAGCCTATAACAATGATTAAGTCTCTTCTACCCTAAGGTAGCGTTCCTTCCACAGGGTTCCCCTTGGAGTTGCTATTCTCACTTCTCTCAGTCCCTCAGTCTCCTGGATCTCAGTTATGCTTTAAGGAAACTAATGTTTCTAAAGTCACGCAGTAATAACAATGATGGTGGTACTGGTATAAAAAAATACTATTTGAGTTCTGTTTTTGTGTGCCCAGCACTGTTTTAAGTAACATACTTGAATTGTCTTATTTAATTCTCACAACTTCATGAGGTAGTATATTGTAAGCTTTGAGCTTGCACTCAAAGTTCTCTTGAGTTTTGAACTCCATTTGCCTGGGTTTGAATCCTAGTTTATTGCTTACTAGCTGTGAATCTGTAGATAAATTATTCAACTTCTCTCTCTTCGTTGTCTCATCTATACATTGGGAATAATACCTACCGGCCTACCTCAAGAAGAGAGATGTAAAGAGATTAAGTAACCCAAGATCACATAGATTTGCATGATTTGCGTTAGAATGCAGATGGCTCTGTTGACCATTTTGTTCTCTTTTCAGTGTTGTTTTTGACCTAGGTGATAAAAATATGTGGCTTATTAATTTTCATTCTTCCTGATCTTCCTGTAGCAATTGACAAGATTTCCCCTCTTCTCCTCAATAAAACACTTTTCTTTGCTGGTTTCTATATCACTGGGACACTGATTCACCTTGTACCCCCAGTGACATCTGTTTTGTTTTATTTTCCCCTCTTTGTGTCCACTCCCTAAATGTTATTTGTTTGAGATTTGCTTTCCTATCTTATCCTTCTGTATGAACTTACTGTAGGACTAGAATTTTAGGTTATGAATTCCAAAATCACTAGGCTGGTTTTCTTTCTCCTGAGTTCCAAATTCTTGATTTCAACTTGAATGCCCTAGAGGTCTTAAATTCAATATAGTGTTGACTCTGGAGTATTGTAGTATTGACTAGATCACATGTAAGCCCGTTCTAGGAGCAGGCAAAAATGTTGCTTCCCCAATTTTTGTTCACTTGCGCTTACATAAATACTTTTTGCCGTTTTATTTCTGTGAAAGAATCTTTTAAATTGATTATTTTATGAGGGTTCGATTACCTAAAATGAAATACTATCCTTAAAACCACTTACCTAAACTACTGTACCTCATAATGTGCTGAAAGAGAATCGAGAGTGCGAGTATGACTGTCAATCGCTCTACATCATGGAGACCTTTGGTAAAGTACATGATACATCATGACAGCTGACATAACAAAATGAGTGAGGATGCCAGTGTCAGTTTATACATTGAATATTAGTAAATCTTAACTTGTTATTCCCTTAGTTTCAAACAGAATTTTTACATTATTCCCGCCCCCCTCCCCCCGTATCCTAGTAGATCATTTTATGCACCATCTAGGATATGCATAATCAACTTTGAATATTAGTGGTATAGTTTTTAGGGTAAGGGCTTCCTTGGTAACTCAGCGGTAAAGAATCTGCCTGCCAACGCGGGAGATGGAGGTTTGGTCCCTGGGTGGGGAAGATCCCTTGGAGAAGGAAATGAAATGGCAACCCACTCCAGTATTCTTGCCTGGGAAATCTCAAGGACAGAGAAGCCTGGTGGGCTACAGGCTATGGGGTTTTAAAGAGTTGGACACACTTAGCAACGAAACAACAACAGCAACCAAAAAACAGTTTTTAGGGTAAGATTAAACTGCTTGGCGTGGTATAGAGATTTCTGTCCATTTTTGTTTTATGTTTCCAGTTACTTTTCAAATTTGTGGCCATTTTCCACCTTGTATTAATACCTTCATTAAATTATTCTTGAATAGTTTATTCAAAGCTCAAAATTCTCTAAGCTAGGGTTCAATAGTACATGAACTGAGAACTTCCAGATGTTCAGGCTGGATTTAGAAAAGGCAGAGGACAAATTACCAACATCTGTTGGATCATCAAAAAAGCAAGAGATTTCCAGAAAAACATCTACTTCTGCTTTATTGACTATGCTAAAGCCTTTGACTGTGTGATCACAACAAACTATGGAAAATTCTGAAAGAGATGGGAATACTGGACCTGCCTCCTGAGAAATCTGTATGCAGGTCAAAAAGCAACAGTTAGAACTGGACATGGAACAATGAACTGGTTCCGAATTGGGAAAGGAGTATGTCAAGGCTGTATATTGTCACCCTGCTTGTTTAACTTAATGTGCAGAGTACATCATGCAGAATGGCGGGATGTCACGATGAAGCACAAGCTGGAATCAAGATTTCTGGGAGAAATACCAATAACCTCAGATGACACCACTCTTAGGCCGGAAAGCGAAGAAGAACTAAAGAGCCTCTTGATGAAAGTGAAAGAGGAGAGAAAAAGTTGGCTTAAAACTCAACATTCAAGAAACTAAGATCATGGCATCCAGTCTGATCACTTCTTGGAGAATAGATGGGGAAAGAATGGAAACAGTGATAGACTATTTTCTTGGGTTCCAGAATCACTGCAGATCGTGACTGCAGCCATGAAATTAGAAGACGCTTGCTCCTTTGAAGAAAAGCTATGACCAACCTAGACAGCATACTAAAAAGCAGAGGCATTACTTTGCCAACAAAGGTCCATCTAGTCAAAGCTATGGTTTTTCCAGTAGTCATGTGTGGATGTGAGAGTTGGACTATAAAGAAAGCTAAGCACTGAAGAATTGATGCTTTTGAATGTAGTGTTGGAGAAGACTCTTGAGGATCCCTTGGACTGCAAGGAGCTTAAGCCAGTCAGTCCTAAAGGAAATCAGTCCTGAATATTCATTGGAAGATCTGATGCTGAAGCTCCAATACTTTGGCCACCTGATGGGAAGAACCAACTGATTTGAAAAGACCCTGATGGTGGGAAAGATTGAAGGCAGGAGGAAAAGGGGATGACAGGGGATGAAATGGTTGGATGACATCATTGAGTCAATGGACATGCGTTTGAGAAAGTTCCTGGAGTTGGTGATGGACAGGGAAGCCTGGCGTGCTGCAGTCACCTCTTGGGGAGCTTTCCCTGAGACGGTAGTACCGTATAGTGGCTAATGGTGTAGGCTATAGTTGTTGATGGAGAGATCTATGTGGATTTTAATGGAAAGCTCTCTAGATTTGAACAAACTGCTGAACTTTGATGTGCTTCATTTCCCTATCTGCAAAATCCGAATAATTATACTATCAGTTTTGCTGAGTGTTGGAAAGATTATTTTAATAAAAGTATACATGTGAAGGTCCTGGCACACAGTGAGTTCTTTATAAATGACGTCAGCTGTTGTTAATTCTAAGTGTTTAAAAAGTGTTATAATATTAGAATCAAGACTTATAAAGTGTTATTTATATCACCTCCACAAAGGTATTATTAAATTGAAAGGGCATTTTTATTGTTGATGGCATCATAGAATTAAGGAATATCTTGGTGGTTGCTTTTATTGTGCTTTTAGCATTTGTATGTATTTGTCTTAGGATTTTTTATTTTATTTATGTAGCTATTATTTTTTATCTTGCCCATTTCCCCTTTTGTCTTATGAACTCCTCCAGAGTTAAGGGTCACCTTTGTCCCTGCAGTGTATAAATGTATTATTTGGCACATAGTGGACTGCCAGTAGATGTCTGAAAGAGCTTCTTTCTGGACTGTCACAAGAATGTTTTCCTCATCAGGCTTTGATCTTTTTTTTTGCCTGCTGAGTGTTAATTTGACTCCATTCAAATATGGAGTCACTAGATTTGTATTTTGGTATTCTTCAAGCCCGCACCAACTCTTGGTTAATTTAACATGGTTAATATTTAAATTATAAAATAATTCCTGAACTTAAAAGTTAAATACAAATGGAGATTCTGCTTTTATTTTGCAAGAACGTTTGCTGAAGATGACCATAGAGGAGAGACGCAAAGAATACATAAGGGATTATGTTCCCCTGAACACCATCCCATCGTGGAAAGAGGAGATGAAGGGCAAGAGCCAAAATGATGGTAAGTTTCTCAGAACATTTTTTCAGGTAGATACCATTCCTATTTGTTTATGACCTCTGGAGGACAATTGGTGATAGAATGGAATAACTGGCGTTGAATAAAGAGATGTCATTTTTGCTATCTGAAATAATTGGTTGTCATTTAATTGTTTTCAGCAATCTACCCTGTGTTATTTAAACTTAAGAAATTGTATTAACGTAATTCATGTTCGGAAGTATACCACATTTATGTGGTACTTTTTTACAGTTACTTAAACTATTCTGCAGTAGTGTTTGAAGCAAATTATATTAGGGATATACTGCTTTGGTGGGATGGCCTGTTGCGTTTGTTTTGATTAAGTTCATTTGAAAGTTATTTTAAGAATTGGATACAGTTGAAAGAGTGTATTAGGAAGAACAGAGAAAAACCAAATAACATTTCATGTAATTTTAGAGAAGAGTTTATATGTTGTATGATATGATATGTTTACCTGTTAAGTATTTGTATGACAAAGTTAACTCTTAAAGTTGTTATGATCTAATGAGAGTCTAGATTGTTTTAGGGAAATATATGTGTTAGAATATAAATGAACTATTAAGTATTAGAAAGGTATATGGAAACAGTTCTAAAAAAGCACAAGAGATTTAATGGATGTTTGACATATTATCTCTGAATGAGTACTCATTGGTGTTAATAGTCTGAATGTGAAATTTAAGAAGAAATGGTATTTTTAAGGATATATAAATATTGAGAATGAAAGCTAATTTTATGAAAGGGACTTAGAACCTTCTAATTTCATAGGTTGTGGTCTTAGACCCGGGCTTCCCTGGTGGCTCCAGAGAGGGAATTATAGAGTATACTGTGGACCCAGATCAAGAAGACTGGCATGGAATTCCTATGGGTAAAATCTGTGGGAAATAGCAGCCAAATTAGCCTTTGGTGTCTGTGCAGAGAACACGTTTAACTCAGTGTTTGGGCTTTAGAGAGAATTTTGTTTTTCTAGGAAAGCAAAGCCTGTGGGTTCTTTTAGAGCTTACTCTGCCTGGAAACATGTGTGACCTTGGGCAAATGAGGTAGTGGCTGTACCCCCAGTTCTTTTGGAGTCACTGAATAAGCTGATTGAGATGTACACATCTAACCTGCTTGCCCAGTGTCTTCAGCAAATGCAGTTGTTTTAATAATGGTTGAATTAAGACATCATTGAGAGAAGACAGTGCTGTGTAAAGAAAAGTGTATAGATCAGAAGGACAGATTTTTGGGCCTTGTCTGAACTAAGGCCATGTGCCTCTTCATGTTTTGGTCTCAGTTATTTATTTTTTTGTTTATTAGAAACTGATAGTGAATACTTAAGCTCTATTTTTTGTGACAGGTGAATCTCTCTTTACTTGTGCTTCATTTATCTGATTTTCTTTCTTTATTGCTGTTGTAGGTGGTCATTTTCTAAGGATGATGATCTATTTAAACAAATTTTGCATCCTGAAACAGGTAGATTTCTGTTGCTGCCAGAAGAATTGAAAAAGCAATAGTGATACGTAGGCTGCACTGCCCAGTTTTGGGTCTGCTCATGTCTGTGTAGAGGCTTGACCTTTGTGTTGGTTGCTGTACTTGAATATTCAGCGTGAGAGACTTAGGGTTGAACTGGGTTGTTAGAGAAGTCAAGAGTTTGGTATTTTTAGAGATACCACAGACCAAAATATTTCCCCCAATCAGAGAAGATACATTGAGTAACACCTCACATTGTTATTCCCTAACAAGAGTCTATTATTTAATCATTTCTCCCAGTATGAGCTCTGAAAGTGATTTACAACTGCTGTCTATATTTCATTTGTTTCTTCAAGTTTTTTGAATGTGAATGTTTTTCATGAGGAACTAGGTGGTGTTATCAGAATTGTATTTCTATTAAACAATGTTTTATGTCCATTTAATGTTACTTTATCGTGACCCAGAAATTGGTAACTGGTCTCTTCTCTTTTTCATGAAATGGAATAATACTGTTAATTTCTTTGCATTATTGCACACTTTCATTGTGATTTCTTCCAGTGTTACCTATCCAGTGCTCAATTATACTGAAACATTAGTCAAGAGAGTTTTGGTATTTTATTAGTTTGAAAGATCCTTTAAAAATATAAATCTTTGAAAAATGATAAAGGTCAATTATATAGTAATATTTTTATATTTTAAAGTGTTTAAGCCACTGCTTATAAATGTGTATGTATTAATATATAAGTAGGTATTGGTATTTATAATAATTTAATCTTTTAAGTATAAGATTTCAAACTAAGTTTTAAAAGACGTCTGTTGATAAGTCTGTGCCATTTAGTTTCCGATTTGTAGGAAAGGAATAATATTTGTTGGGCTAGCATAAGCATAATATTCCAGTTTTAAGTTTAATAGTTTATTTATTTATCTGTGTCTTTTTGGAAGACCATTTTGGCTTTGATGTCCATGATTACATGAAATGTTCTCAGCCTATTGTTTAACATTTTTTTTCTTAATTTTGTTCAGTTTTCCTTTAATTAAATGCTTCTTATTATTTCATTGTAATAGACATTTAAGTAAAAATGAGGAGAGTGGCCAAATGTATTTGTTGTAATTTTAAGCTATCTTAACAAAAGGAAACCAAAAATTGCCAAATAATATAAAATTAGTGTTTCTGCAGAAAGGAAGAAGCAAGTAGATGATATTTTTTACTTTGACTTACTTGTTTGATAATATCAGAAAGCTAGGGACCTGTAGATGGAGAAGGACATGGCAACCCACTCCAGTATTCTTGCCTATAGAATACTGTGGACAGAGGAGCCTGGTGCGCTGCTGTCCGTGGGGTCCCACAGAGTTGGACACGACTGAAGTGACTTAGCAGCAGCAGGGACCCATAGAAGAAAGAATGGAAGATTACCTAAAAGACTGATACCCAGAAACCCATTTGCTTATTATTCATGTTTATATTTGTCAACTACTATTAGTAAATCTCTGAAATTACATGCTTCTGATTACTTCTTCCTATGGTTAGCAATTATGTAATAATTCTGTTTCATTTGTCAGTTGCTCTGTTGTAGGGAATTTTAAAATACTTGTTTCTCCTATTATACTATTTCTCTAGCACCTGTAATAGTGCCTTATGCCTAGGTGGGCTAAGTTAGTACGTTACATAAGAATGCTTCAGAGGTTAACAGTCTACAAAGGACAATGCTTTTTTATTTTTTTTTAAACTTTAAAACGAGCATTTAAAAAGATATATAAAAATAGACTAGTATAATGAACCTTTATGTACCCACCATCCAGTTTCAACAGTTAATAATGATTAGTTTTATGTCATGTGTATCAGTGCTCCCTGGACATTTCTCCCAGACTATTTTGGAGCAATTCCTGTATATCTTACCAACTTTATCTGTAAATACATGTTTGTGTGCCTGTGCATGCATCTCTAAAAGATAAGGGCACATTTTTGTTATTTAAATATAACCACAATACTACTGTACCTGAAAATTAAGAATTCTTTAGTTAAATGTCCAGTTAGTATTCACATTTTTCTTGTTATCTCATAAAGAGTTTTGCTTTCTTGTATGGTTGATTTGCTTCAGTCAAGATCTAGACAAGGTTCACATACTGCATTTAATTGATATATTTCTTAAGTCTCTTTTAATCTGTAGTTTCTTCTCTTTCTGTCCTTTTGCCTCTTGCAATTTATCTATTGGAAAAAGTAGGCTGTTTGTCTTATAGAATTTTTCACATTTTGGATTTTACTCAGTGCATCTTTGTTGTGTCATTTAGCATGTTCCTCTGTCCCCCTGTGTTTCTTACAAGCTGGTAGTTAAATCCAGAGGCTTGGTAAGACTTGAGTTTTATTTTTTGGAAAGATTACTTTATAGATTATTATACCTTCTTTTTGCATAAGGTCTGGTTATTGCTCTCTGTGGTGATTAGGACTGATCACTAGGTTCAGATATTGTCTGCCTAATCCATTCTTTGTAAAGTTCCCTAAAATAATAAAGATGAGTTAGGTGGAAACTATAAAATTATTTTACTCAGGTATGACAAAATAGTAAAAGGGTCATTTAGAAACTTGATATTTCATATCTTATATGTAATATTCAAATCTGATTTATAGGTCATTTGAAAACATTTAACTAGAAAATACCTGAACTGTGAAGTCTTTATAAGTCTGAATTTCCATTTTTTGAGGTGTATAGAAATATTTTGAGATTTGTGGGTTGACTGGAGACATGTGTGTTTGTTTCTTTTGATTAACTTAGAATTTCAGCCTTATTTGCTCTTTTTAACTAACTTCTACTTTTGAATGATTTTTTAAAGAGGTGATGGCAAACCAAATAATATGTTAACTTTTCTAAGAGGTGATGGCTGATCAAAGAAATAAAAGTTAACTCCAAATTCCTGAGTCTATCACATTGAGATCTTATTTCAATGTTTTGAATTTTGTTATATTTTACCTATGTCCCAAGTTGACTATTGATATTCAAACATCATCAAAGAAAGAGTATCTTAGTCATGTTTCAGTTCTTGTGCGGAGCCCTGTATTTTTATCCTTAGTAAATTAGCAATAATTACTTCTTGAATGTCAGTATATTTATTAATCACCAGAAATGAGGAAATAAAAATATAATTATGTTGCTGAAAATCAGATGGACGGGGTAAGGGACCATATGGCAAAACAAATTTAAAAATTTTAGTAACTATGATGAGGTGGGCTTTGCTACAGATTTTTAAACTATATTAACCGCACTATTTTTATTAAATATTTAATGTTATTTGAAAGACAGACCACAATTTAAAATGATTAAATAGTTAGAAACATGGTATTTATAACAGGATGGAATTTAGTATGGTTATAAAAATTGGAAAGGTATGTTTCCTATTATAGTCTTTTGATATTGATTCCTTTTAATATTATTTTCAGTTTGAGCACTATGCTTTAAAAGTAAAATAATCTATAGAAGCAGAGGAAAACTCAGAGCAAAACACCTCTACTTTTTAAGGTAGAAATCTTTTGTTTTCAGTGGGTGGTGATTTTTTCCCCATTTTTTTCATGATCTTAAAATGAATTTAATTAAAAAACAGAAATATCTTTTTGCCTCAGGTAACTAAAATCACTCAGGCTTATTCTTTTAACATTTATTTGTGAAGTTTCCATTACCTGTGAATATGTTGCCCAAGGAGAGCTTATATTAGAAACATATTTTTCACTCCAGAAGTGAAAGGTAGACTTAAAGACTGGGCTTCCCAGGTGGTTCTAGTGGTAAGGAACTTGCCTGCCAGTGCAGGAGACATAAGAGACTTGGGTTCAATCCCTGGGTTGGGAAAATCCCCTGGAGAAGGAAATGGCAACCCACTCCAGTGTTCTTGCCTGGAGAATCCCAAGGACAGGGTCACAAAGAGTTGGATATGAATGAAGTGACTTAGCACACACAGATTAAAGACTAAAATCCTAAAATGATCTGAATTCTTCTATGATCTGGCCTTTCTCCTTTTGGCCTCTTATTATATCACCCTTTTTCTTGGTCTCTGCATCTAACCACACTGTCCTTTCTCTTTCTGGAATGTTCTGTGCTCCTTCCAACTGCTGATTATTTATCTTTTTGTTTTTATCTTCACATCTCAGCTTTCAGTTCTCAGACTGAAACCTTTCTATTCTCCCTGAAATCTTCCCTGAACCCTTACTCTGAAACAGGTTCCTATGTTAAATACTTTCATACAGCATTGGTAACAGTTTGTTTTTAATGTACTCAATCATAGAATTATCTGATCAAGATTTATCTCCTTATAAAGACTAATTACTGTGAACTTAGGGACCATGTTGTCTGTCTTAATTCTCCTTTATATCCCTGGCATCTAGCATAATGCTTGATGCACTGTAGATATTTAATAAGTATTTGTTTTGTGACTTGAATAAATGATAAACTATTTGCCTGGTGATATTTCATTTCATACATTATTTTTTGTCTTCTTACCTTTTTTTTCACTGAATTATAAAGATTCATGTGGGCCTTAGAAATTAATCCAGTTGTTTTTAATGTAGATAGCAAATACTTTTCCTCTCTGTATTATAAGGTCAGTCTTACTCTTTTAAAGGTTAGATAGCCTAATGATAAGTAACAGTAAAGATTTTACAGAACTACTGTATAGATATTTAACTAGTTAGTTGACCCAAGGATGAGAATTCATGTGTTACGTTCATTCATCAGTATTGTATATTGTTATTTGTAGTACTTAGTAACTAAACATCATTATTTTAATTTCTGTGTGCTTAAATGTCAACAGAACTTAAGTTAAATGAGTGTAAATGTAGAAGCTTAGGCCTATTATATAACAACAGTTTTAAGTGTGGAAAAATTTTAAGGTATTCTGAATGCCTTTATTTTGCAATTATTGATTTTTGACACATAAAACAGCCTAGAAATTATCTTATTATTACATCCTGTTTAATACCCTTTACTGAGTTTGTTAGTTTGCTTCCAAAAAGAACTTGGCTACAGATAAAGAATTAGGTTCCCATGGAAGAATTAAGCTGAGTAAGAGAATTTTGAGGATAAATGACGTTCGCACTAATGTGTGAAAATATAAACAATTTTTGTGTAGTGGTATTTTGTGTGAAGGTGTAAGAATCAGTTTAGTCAGACATTTGTGAAATAAGGTTAACTTCTAAAATGGAGAAAAAAAGAATATCAAATTATATAGGGATTCATAATTCACTACATGGTTTTTGTTTTTCCTCTGCCTTTATCTCACCCTTGGTCTTCTAAACTACTTTCCAACACAGTTTTAACAACCACATAAGTTTTATTGCACATTGCATTGTGTGCCACCAAGTGCTATGTAAATTGCCCTTGTATTTAAACTTGTTTTTAAAATAATGTAGAAACAAAAATAAATTTTTTTGGATACATGTAAATATGACCCAGTTTTGAAACCACAGGATTAAAAGTTCTTTCTGTGTATTTTGTAGGTCTGTAACTTCATCACAGATTCTGTTAGTTTTCTTTTTTAACCCATTAAATGAATTATACTCGCAAGTATGGTTTCACTTAAATATATTTGATCAAAGCACACAGATAATTTGAGATAGGTTATAGACTGGTGGTAGCCAAAGTCAACCTTCCCTCCTGCCCTCGTCCCCACCTTGATTGTCTTTCCTGTATGAGTCTTCTTTTTTCAAATATTTATTTGTTATATTTTCATATAAGTGTTCAAAATAAGGATTTGAACATAATTTACTGTTTTATTGAAGCCTTTGGTTTAGGACAAGTTGGGAGTTTATTGATAAAGCAAGTAGCAAAATATAGGTAAAAAGTTCAATAAACATCCTTATGCCTGGCCATATGAATGCCAGGGCAGAAGATATTTGTGCATTTGGAGGTTTGGAAATACTACAGTTTAGTTTGGTCTAGCTCCAGGGCAAGTCATGGATTTCAGATTTTGGTTTGTTTCTTGGAGATTGAATTAGGATATATTCAGTTAAGAATCCAGACTATCCCATCATAGAGGTAATTCTCCCATCAATTTAGATTTGAGATTATATCTGCCATATGAAAATAACAGAGTTAAGAGATTTCCCAAATTTTATACTTTGCCTGTATTAGTGATTCTGTTGGGGTAAAAACTTTCATTTTTTTTCTTTTTGGTATAAGTTGATGCTTAATGTATCAAATCCCTTATGATTATACAGTTGAAGTGACAAATAGATTTAAGGGACTAGATCTGATAGATGGAATGCCCGATGAAGTATGGACAGAGGTTTGTGACATTGTACAGGGGACAGGGACCAAGACCATCCACAGGAAAAAGAAAAGCAAAAAAGCAAAATGGCTGTCTGAGGAGGTCTTACAAATAGCTGTGAAAAGAAGAGAAGCAAAAAGCAAAGGAGAAAAGGAAAGATAGTCCTATTTGAATGCAGAGTTCCAAAGAATAGCAAGGAGAGATGAGAAAGCCTTTCTCAGTGATCTGTGCAAAGAACTAGAGGAAAATAATAGAATGGGAAAGACTAGAGATCTCTTCAAGAAAATTAGAGATACCAAGGGAACATTTCATGCAAAGATAGGCTCAATAAAGGATAGAAATGGTGTGGACCTGACAGAAGCAGAAGATATTACAGAAGAATACACAGCAAGAATACAGAAGAATACAGAAGCAAGAATACACAGAAGAACTATACAAAAAAGATCTTCACGACCCAGTTAATCATGATGGTGTCATCACTCATCTAGAGCCAGACATCCTGGAATGTGAAGTCAAGTGGGCCTTAGGAAGCATCACTACAAACAAAGCTAGTGGAGGTGATGGAATTCCACTTGAGCTATTTCAAATCCTGAAAGATGATGCTATGAAAGTGCTGCACTCAATATGGCAGCAAATTTGGAAAAGTAAGCAGTGGCCACAGGACTGGAAAAGGTCAGTTTTCATTCCAATTCCAAAGAAAGGCAATGCCAGAGAATGCTCAAACTACTGCACAATTGCACTCATCTCACACACTAGTAAAGTAATGGTTAAAATTCTCCAAGCCAGGCTTTAGCAATACGTGAACTGTGAACTTCCAGATGTTCAAGCCTTTTTAGAAAAGGCAGAGGCACCAGAGATCAAATTGCCAACATCTGTTAAATCATCGAAAAAGCAAGAGAGTTCCAGAAAAACATGTATTTCTGCTTTATTGACTATGCCAAAGCCTTTGACTGTGTGGATCACGATAAACTCTGGAAAATTCTGAAAGAGATGGGAATACCAGACCACCTGACCTGCCTCTTGAGAAATCTGTATGCAGGTCAGGAAGCAACAGTTAGAACTGAACATGGAACAACAGACTGGTTTCAAATAGGAAAAGGAGTACGTCAAGCCTGTATATTGTCACCCTGCTTTTTTAACTTATATGCAGAGTACATCATGAGAAATGCTACGCTGGGTGAAGCACAAGCTGGAATCAAGATTGCCGGGAGAAATATCAATAACCTCAGATATGCAGATGACATCACCCTTATGGTAGAAAATGAAGAAGAACTAAAGAGCCTCATGGTGAAAGTGAAAGAGGAGAGTGAAAAAGTTGGCTTAAAACTCAACATTCAGAAAACTAAGATCATGGCATCTGGTCCCATCAGTTCATGTCAAATAGATGTGGAAACAGTGTCAGACTTTATTTTTGGGGGCTACAAAATCACTGCAGATGGTGACTGCAGCCATGAAATTAAAAGATGCTTACTCCTTGGAAGGAAAGTTATCATCAGCCTAGACAGCATATTAAAAAGCAGAGACATTACTTTGTCAACAAAGTTTCGTCTTGTTAAGGCTATGGTTTTTCCAGTGGTCATGTATGGATGTGAGTGTTTGACTATAAAGAAAGCTGAGTGCCAAAGAATTGATGCTTTTGAACTGTGGTGTTGGAGACGACTCTTGAGAGTCCCTTGGACTGCAAGGAGATCCCAACCAGTCCATCCTGAAGGAGATCAGTCCTGGGTGTTCATTGGAAGGACTGATGCTGAAGCTGAAACTCCAATACTTTGGCCACCTCATGCGAAGAGCTGACTCATTTGAAAAGACCCTGATGTTGGGAAAAATTGAGGGCAGGAGGAGAAGGGGACGACAGAGGATAAGATGGTTGGATAGCATCACCGACTGAATGGACATGAGTGGATAGGCTCCGGGAGTTGGTGATGGACAGTGAGGCCTGGCGTGCTGCAGCTCATGGGGTCGCAAGGAGTTGGACACGACTGAGTAACTGGACTGAACTGAAATGTTATCATACCCATCAACTGTATAATAATGGGAGTGATTTCTATTTTTTTGTTAAGTATGTGTGTCTTCTTTGTTAACTCTGGGAATGCACAGATGTTGGGATTAAATGTGTCTATCCTCACATCCCAATTCTGCTGCTGTATACCCTACCTGGAGAACCTATGGCATCCCTAAACTTGTCTCCTCATGTCTTAGTTACCCCACTGGGGCTGTTTATTTCTCCTTTTTAGGGTCATGATGAGAACATAATTGAAATCAGAGTTCCTTCTTATTACAGAACACACCTTCCTCTTGTGTGAAACTTCTTGTACTCATAGCCAGTGTGTAATAGAAAGTAGATTTTTTACCTATGCTTGTGACTGTAAATATACATATAGTTTGAATTTGGACTGTCTGCTTTAGAAGGTAGGAAGCGTGACTGTTTCTTGGAATTTTATTGTATGATGTCTAGTGGAGGTTGTTGTATACCAACCCATTTTGTAGTTTGAGGTAAGTATGCTAGGTAGAGTTAATAACTGGTCAAGGAAAAAATTTTAAGACGTTGATTATTTAGAAACATCAGAAACTACTTTTTTTTCTTCTTCTATGAGTGCTTGTATGTGGTTTTTAAGAATTTTGAAATTCGTACTATTAGATTTGAGAGAGAAGATGGCATGTAAAACTGAAAATACTTTCTAAATTAAAGGCTACTGTTTTACTATTTCTAATTTTTGTTATTAGTTAGCACTTAGTAAGAGTTAATAATAAACTAATAAAATTTCTGGCCTTTAGTGTGTATGAATCCTAATTGTCATTGAAAAGGAAAAAATTTCTGTTTAAAACAAAACTTGGCTGAACAGTTTTCATATACTAAGGGAATAGCATAATATGTACATCAGAGGAGATGACTTTCAGTTGAGAAAAATATCTTGAACATTTGTGGATATGAGAAGCTTGGAAAGGAACGGCAAAAGCAGACAGGAATTTTGAGTTTCTTAGGCCGCCTGAGAGAGAAAAGTGTGAAGGATGTAGGAGCAAAAGGAAAAGGAGATGTGAGAAGAAATAGCGAAGAGCAAGAGGTGGCAGGAAGCCAGTCCTAATGTAGAGACAATCTGTCCATCCTTAAGGAATATAAATAGGATGGGCTCTGGAGATATTTATCTTACTTAATTGTTAAAATAGCGGGTGTGCCTGGGTGGAGATACCCAGATGCCTGACATCCTGGTTGTTTTAATGATGGTAGAAATTAAATGACTCATAAGAATACTGAATTTGACCATACTTATAAATGTCTTTGACAAATACAAAAAATATTCTGGATTCTGTAGTCTCTGGGTTCTTCCTCTTATGCAGGTGATACATGGCTGAGCAGAGATAATAATGACCATATAAGTTTACTAAACATATGCTTATCTCAGCTAAGTAACTGACTCAGATTTATGGTAACTTGGTTCTTAAGTGTGTTTAAAAACTACTTAACCATTTTAATAATTCAGTGGCTTTTTCAGTACATTTACAGTCATCAATGTGTGTTAGTCGCTTAGTCGTGTCTGACTCTTTGTGACTCCATGAACTGGGGCCCTCTGTACTTCTTTGTCCATGGGATTCTCCAGGCAAGAATACTGGAGTAGATTGCTATTTTCTCCTTCAGGGGATCTTCCCCACCCAGGGATCAAACCAGGGTCTCCTACATTGCAGGCAAGTTCTTTATCATCTGAACTACCAGGGCTTCCCAATTCAGTGGTTTTTTAGTACACTTAAACTGTCATCATCAGTACCCATTTCCAAAACATTTTTATCTTTCCAAGTAGAAACTTGGTATCTTCCTAGGTGGTGCTCGTGGTAAAGAACCTGCCTGCCAATGCAAGAGTCATAAGAGCTATGGGTTCAGTCCCTGGGTTAGGAAGGGTGCCCTGGAGAAGGAAATGGCAACCCACTCCAGTATTCTTGCCTGGAGAATCCCATGGACAGAGGAGCCTGGCGGCTACAGTCCCTGGAGTTGCAGAGTCTGACACAACTGAAGCGACTTAACATGTACACACCTTCATGATCCATTATATAATAACTACCCATTTTCCTCTTTCATCCAAGTTCTAGCAATCTCTACTTATTTTTTGTCTCCATAAATTGCCTGTTCTAGATTTCATATAAGTAGAATCATACAATATTTGTTTTTTTATGTCTGGCTTATTTCACTTATTAAAATGCTTTCTATGTTCATTCATATTGTAGTGTGTATTATAATTTTATTCTTTTTTATGGTTGGGTAATATTCCACTGTGTATATATGCCACATTTTGTTTATTCACTCATTTGTTGATAGACATTTGGGTTTCTACCTTTAGGCTATTATGAATAATGGTGCTGTAAACTTTGGTGTACCAGTATCTGTTTGAGTCTCTATTTTCAGTTCTTTTGGCTATATAAATAGGAATGTAATTGCTGGATTATATGGTAATTCTATGTTTAACTTTTTGAGGAACCACAGTACTATTTTCTACAATAGCTGTGCCATTTTACATTCCCATCAGCATTGTACAGGGTTTCCTCCACATTCTTAAAAATGCTTGTTATTTTCTGTTTTTTAAAATAATAATAATATAAAGAATAATTTCTTTCATCAGTGTTTTCTAATTTTCATTGTACAAGTCTTTCACCTCAGTGGTTAAGTTTATTGCTAAGTACTTTATTCTTTTTGATGCTATTGTAAATGAAATTGTTTTCTTAATTTCCTTGTTAGTTGTTCATTGCTTGTACATGCTCAGACATGCAACTGAACTTTATGTGTTGATTTTGTATCTTGTAACTCTACTGAATTCAACCTAGTAATATTTTAGGTTTTCTACACATATGATCATATCATCTGTGAACAGATACTTTCATTTCTTCTTTTCCATTCATAGGTGTATTCCCTTTAGGCTGGTGCTGAATTCAGTTTCTGTTTTGTTGAAGATTTTTGCATAGTTATTCACAAGGAATATTGGCTATAATTTTCTTGTAGTGTATTTCTTTATGATAAATTAGTTTTGGTAGGTGTTTCTAGGTATTTGTCCATTCCATTTAGTTTATCCAGTTTTTTAGTGTATAGTTGTTCGTAGTATTCCCTTATAATCCTTTTTATGTATGTAAAATTTGTAATCCTGTCCCTACTTTTATTTCTGATTTTAGAAATTTTAGTTTTCTCTTTTTTTATTGGTATGTTTTCACTTGTCAGTATACTTTCTGATTGTTTCCTTTGCCCACTGTTAATTCAAGAATGTGTTGTTTAATTTTCATATATTTGTTAATATTCCAGTTTTTTTTTCTGTTACTGATTTCTAGTTTTATTCCATTGTGATGAGAAAAGATTCTTTGTATCATTTCAGTCTTACAAAATTTATTAAGACTTGTTTTATGGCATAACATCCTGGATAATATTCCATGTGCACTTGAAAATGACATTATTTTTGGCTACAGTGTTCTGTATATGCCTGTTAGCTCCTTTTGGTTTATAGTGTTCAAGTCCTCTGCTTCCTTAGGATCTTTTGTCTCGTTTTCCATCCATTATTTGAAGTGGGATATTTAAATCTCTTATTGTATATTTCTCCTTTCAATTATGTCACTGTTCTTTTATATAATTTGGGGAGCTTTTTCTGTTGTTCAGTACATGTAAATCCATAGTGGTTTATATCTTACTGATGAATTGACCTTTTAATCAATATATAATGTTCTTTATCTCTTGTAACAGTTTTTTTTCTATTAGTATAACCACCTCTGTTCTCTTTTGGTTACTGTTTGTATGGAATATCTTTTTAAAAAATCCTTTCATTTTTAACTTATTTATGTCCTTAGTGAGTCTCTTGTGGCAGCATATAGTTGGATCCATTCTGCCAAATTCTCTTTTTTTGATTGGAGAGCCTCATCCTCTCTTCTCATCTGCACATTATAGTCTGTTGTATATCTGCCCTAATCTTGTCCCGGGCTCACAGATTTGGTTTCTGTGAGTCTGTAATTGCCTAGAGCTTTTGTGAGCTCCTTTTGTGAGCTTTTATGAGCATTGCCTGCTGATTTTTCAGTCTTAATTTTGAGTTAGTTGAAGTAGGGATGAATGTTGTCCGTCAGTTCTTTAAGTATCGCCTTAGAGGAGAACTGACTTATACAAGAATTTGCAGAGATCTGTTCTAATTCTCAGGAGCGAACTGGCAACCACTGCTACTGCCTCAAGACCAAGACTGCTGCTTTGCTGGGGAGGGTGTAGGACAAGGATGAGTAAAAATATTTACAAAAGTTTCCTACTCTTTTGGAAATGAGTTTTTCTTGATTGGGTGTTTGCTTGGCTTCTGTATACCTTAGACTGTTTCGAGAATTTCAGCAAAGTTGATTCAGACAGTTTCTGCATGTTGTATTTGATGTTTATATCAGCAAATGAGAGGTTGAAGCTATCTGGTTCACCATTCTGCTTGAACTTTATAATTTTAGATATGGAAACTGACTGATGGCTGCTTTAACAAAGTAACCTTCAAGTTCAGTGGCTTACCCTGATAAAAGTTTATTTCTAAAAAAAAAAAAAAAAAAAAGTTTATTTCTAGTTTACCCAACAGTCCACTGTGAGTGTTTGTGATTAGTGTCAGTGGAGGAGTGGTGGCGTGGTGGTGTTTGGATTGGGGAGTGAGAGTGGGTGTGTGTTTGAGGGAGCCTTCTGTTTCACGTAGTCCTTTACAACAGAGCTGATTTCCAGCCTGTGCCTTCTTTAACGTGTTGCTTCTGAGGTTGCCCTGGAGAACCTTAGGGGGAAGGGGAAAAGAGGGGTGTATTAGAGGTTTTTATGAGATAGCCCTTGGAGATGGTGCACTTGACTTTTACTCACATATGTTGGGCTAGATCTCAGGCACATGGTCATATTTAATTGTAAGACAGGCTGAAAAGTGTAATCTAAGCATATAGGAAGAGGATGAAACTGGAAACTGGTTTTGATGAACAGTTAATAATTTATGCCCTACCAGCCATGCACAGAGCTTCCTTGAACTACCATGTTCTGTTGAATGAGCTATAAGATACACCACTATTTTATATTTCCATTAAGAAGAAAGGGGGAAAAAAGTGTTAGCAATTGAATAAGTACACAATGCCATCTCATCACTCTTACCTCTTTCATTATGTTTAAAATAGAAATTATTTCAGATTTACTCAGCTTTGCCTCAATCCACTTCTGAATCATTTTTTCCCATTCATAGTTGATGTGTTTTTTTTCCACAGAGTTATTTATGTGCAGTTAGGAGAGTTGGTGATATAGCACTGCCTCTGTACCCTGTTTTTGTCTGGGATTTTCTTTTAAACCACTGGTAACTATTCTGTAAGTTTTAATGCTGGCATATTCTTGATATTAGCAGATGGTGTTAATGAAAGGTTTTCAACCAATTCTTGGAATCATGTTTTTTCTTCAAATGGTCATTTGGATTGTTGCCTGAAATGTTGAGAGGTTGCTGTTGTCTAATTATATCACTATGAGAAGTGATAAATTCTCATACACAGTGAAGACTGTCATCACTACCACCTCCACAGCAGCAGCTGTAAATACCTTTAATTGTAAGGCACCTGCCAGTTTCAGAGATATTAAAATGTTTTTATTTTTTGAAGATATCTTACAGTTGAAGGTATATATAGTATGTTGAATTTGTTTGGAAATTCAAGTGTTTTTTTTTAATATTTTGATTCATGTCAATGTATGACAAAAACCACTACAATATTGTGGAGTAATTGACCTCCAACTAATAAAGATAAATGGAAAAAAAAAAAGAATAAAGTAAAATCAAAGCATCAAAAAAAAGACTTTTAGAAAATGATGTCTAAGCTATTGAAAATATTGGTTATTAGAATTTATAAAAAATAATTATATTTTAGTTTTTCAAGTTCTTTACTTTGGAGGATTAGGTGAATGGTAAGATGGATCAGCTATTTGGAGCACTGGCTTAAAGTTATGAGAGTCTGATTTTAGAACAATATAGGAAAACACTTAAACACTGTTGGTTGCTTCTGAATGGAATGGACTCTGACAGTGCTTTTTCTGTCATTGGAATTATACATAAAGGTTTTGGATGAAAATCAGACAAAATGAAAGCACTTCTTTTACTGGGCAGTAATTGAACAAAATGTTGTGTGATCTATCTTTCTGATTGTTGAGATTCTTATTCTGTGATAATTTAATTTTATATAAGTGGTCTTCCCTTTTCTGATTGTTGACAGTAATTTATCAGTGCTTTCTGTTGGTGATTGGAACACTAGTGATTTTTTTTCCTTAATGTAAGACAGACAACTAAGTACATATTTCTGTTCTATTTCTAATTAAGTGATTAAACACACTAAACCAAGACATTCTTTGAAACACTGGCCCAGAGGAAGTGTAGATTCAAGGAATAGTACTTTTCTCTTTGTGGATTTCACTACAAATGTTACCTCATTTTTCTGGGGGCTCAGGAAAGTTTGTTGGATCTTTTAAGGTTTAGTTTGTGAAAGGGGCTACTAACAATTTTATTTTTAGTTAAAAAAATGTCTTATGAATATGACTTTCTTTTCTTCTTTCCTCCTTCTTTCCTTTCTTTCTGTTGTTAGAGAGTACTTTTGGCCAGACTCTTTGGAATTATCAATACTTAGACAGCTACATAAGTAATCTTCTGACCTGTTAATGACTCAAATGCTCATTAATGAGGATTGTTCAAACACATTTGGGGAGCACATTAAATAGATGAAGGATCACCATTCTATGGGAAGAAGGAGAGACAGAGATACATATTTTTCTTACTTTCTTCCATGTACCCAATCTAGATGTCAAGTTATCTGGGATTTACTTTTACTGAAAATCATCATAGTGATAATAACACTTCCACTTTAGTTTTTGGCCATTCATAATTTGTGAATAGCTCCAACCTGGAATTTTAAAGACTGTCTATGTTCATGGAATGATTTACTGAGTAAATATATGTTCTTCATTGTAATAAAAACAATGGGAGGAAAACATATCTTTTTTTTTAAATAGAGTTGTGCTGTTTTTCTAAGTGTTTGATACATCTCTCACTCTGCTCTATTTTTCTGGTAATATTTCTAATATATTGAAGTACTCTTTATTTAAAGTAAATATATAGTATCTCAGTATGCATATGGATTGAACTTCATTACTTTGATGAAGAATTTCTTAAATGCTATGACACATGAAATATGTCTACAAGTTAACGAGTAATTTATTTAAAGCTTTGTAATTATTTCTTAAAATGAGTTAACATTACTTACAAGTAAATAACATGTAGCTTTTCTTTAAATGTTATTTATATTAATTAAAATTATTTTTAAGAATAATATATTGTAACAAATCAAATTTTTATTCTAGGAATTTACGTTAAGTATAATAATGATATAAAGAGGTTGGAAACCACTAGAAGTGGTCACTATTATACATTTGTATATCTATGTATTTATATTTTGTTGTATTTTTATGAAGCAACAGAGTACATTAAATTGTGGTTATAATAAAGCACTCAAAAGGTATAAAAACATGAAGAATTAACAATGAGAGTTTCCACTTCCCTGAATACTGAATTCCAAACAAGTAAATACTAATAATGTTTAGGCTCTTGTTTTTCTAAACCTTTATAAAATTTTAGCTTATTTTTATTTAATGCAACAATGTGTCAGGCATTGTTCTAAGCATTAGCAAATAGTGGAGCATTATTATGAATACGTTTTTAAGTACTTAGCTTCCCTGGTGGCTCAGAGGTTACAGCGTCTGTCTGCAATGCAGAAGACCTGGGTTTGATCCCTGGGTCAGGAAGATCCCCTGGAGAAGGAAATGGCAACCCACTCCAGTATTCTTGCCTGGAGAATCCCATGGAGGGAGGAGCCTGGTAGGCTACAGTCCATGGGGTCGCAAAGAGTCGGACACGATTGAGCTACTTCACTTTGACTTTCACCCTAAGTAATAAATTATGAGAAACTGAGACCAAGAGAGATTAATTAATTTATGGTTTAATCTCGTCAATCTGTCCATTGAGTCTATGCTCTTAATCTTTCTGCCTCTTAATGCTTTTGTAATGCAAATACTCTACTGTATATGTACTCTTATATATGTACATAGTACATGTACATATGTATATATGTATATAGTTTTTACTATAAAAACTAACATATGACATAGTTCTTTGGAGCTTGCTTTTTCCACCTAAAACTACATTTTGACTTGGCCTTGCTTTTTAAAAACTATGTTTTATCACAATTCATTTAAATTTACTTACCATAAATTATTTTATCCTTTATGGACCCTAGGTTTTTTTTTTTTTCCACAGTTATTAAAACATTATGATGAATATGTTAATAACCCACGTGTAGATGTGTAAGATTTTATGTGAAATCGATTCCTAAAAGTAGAACTGGGTCACAGGTAGTGCAGACTTGAAATTCTGGTAATATTGTTAAATCATCCTTCAACATGGCTGAAATAATTTATACACACATCAGCATTGTATGAATACCTGTTTTCTCATAATTCTGCCAACAAAAGGTGCCATTAATTCCTGCACTGTTTGCCAGTGGAAAGGGTAAAAACTGTAAGTTGTTGCTGTTGAAAATTGCATTTTTGAATATTTCCAATTTATTAGACATTTGAATTTCTTTTGTGAATTAATCTATTTATCACTTTTTCACACTTTTCTGTTGGATTGCCTGTTTTTGTGTTTTAACTTTTATATGTTGCAGTATTTTTTAAAAGCCTACTGTTGAAGAGTTTTGTAGTTAAGAAAACAGACCTGATACAGACGGCCAGGCTTGAGTCCTGGCTCTGCCACTTCTTGGGGAAGGTTGTTTAGTCTTCCTACTTCAGTTTCTTCAGTGATAAAATAAGGTTAATGATGGCGTACCTCAAGGAATTACTGTGAGGATTAAACTATTAGTAACTTTTAAATGACATAGAATAATGCCTAACCCTTAGCCAGTGCTCTCAAAGTACTAGCTTATAGTAATTACTGCTGCCGTCACTTCCATTGTCTTGTTATTAGCAAAATTTAAAATTTTTGATCACATTGGCTAGTGTCTTATTTAGTATCTTTTGCACTTGAGATTTTGTTAAATTAAGACTTTGTTCATTCTAATATCTGTGAAAACTGCCTTTTTAGTCTCTTCATAAAGTTGGGTAACTTACAGGTTGGTCATCTGTGTGAAATTTCTTTTGTGTAGTAGGAGGTAGGTGGCTTACACTTTTGTTCCAAAGAATGTCTAGTTATGCCCATTGGGGTTTTCTTAATCATGTACTAAAATTTCCATGTATGCAAGAATCTGTTTCTGGTCTCTTTTTTTCTATTTCATTGTGATCTATTTGCTAATTCTTGTATCAGTATTACACTCTTATAATTACTATAGTTTATTTACATATTTTGATATTTTGTTTGGGAAAGATCTACTCTCATTCTTGTTCAGAATTTTCATGGTAATGTGATACACTTTGTCAGACTGATTTTAGATTTTGCTCTATTTAAAGAATAGAATTCTATTCATATTTTATTTAAAAAATCCTGTAAGGCTTTAAAAAGGTTGCTCTTTTAACAGTGTTCAGTGTTCTTATCCAAGAAATTAATAAAAGTGATGTATGCACATGGAGAGTCAAACAGTACAGAAGAGCATAAAATGAAAAATAAGCCTTTATCTCTGGCTTACTTCCCAAATCTGTTATCACCATTAATATTTCATGTATGCTGTAGAAAATTTTTGTATTTATATAAATGCATATTTAGAACTCCCTTATCCTTTTTTAAAAAATACTCATAGGATCATGCTCTAATACTTCCTTCTTTCCACCTCATGATCTATTGTGGAAATTTTTCTATAAGAAATTATAATGGTTTATTTGTTCCTAAAATCTTTTTTGTCTACCCTTGTGTGGGAGTATTGGGATTTTATTTAATCACTCTCTTATTGATGGGCATTCTGATTACATCAATTTCAGTTCTGCTAGTATAATTAATGTTTTATAGCATGTTGCATATTTATCTTTGTATTCTTGTATATGTTTATGTCATAAGGATAATTTCTAGCCATGGAATTGCTAGGTCAAAAGATTCAAGGTTTTCAATTGGCAGATGTTTCAGTTTCCACTCTTAAAATGTTAATTTATCATTATATTCCCACTTATAGTGTATGCAAATGTGTGTTTCCCAACACCACCTCTGGATTTTATCAACTGTGCTTTATTTTTTCCTCTTTGCTTGCTTTGTTTTTTTAAGTCATGACTGAGGTTGAACCTATTTTAATATGTTTAGTAGGCATTTTTTATCTGCCTAAGTTAACCATGGAAAAGCACCATACTAAGTGAATTGCATATTTGTTTAATGAATTATTCCTCACATCATTTTCTCTTTTAAAGAAATAATTTTTAAAATTAATCTAAAAGGTCAGTACACATTAAAGAAATTACCTTTAGTTGTTACTTTGTGTGTTGCAGATTTTTGGTTATCACCCATTGTGTATTTTTAGTGACGGTGTATGTATATATTTTATGCACAATTTTATATTTTCATGTGGTCATGTGATATTTCATAATTTTTTTTGTCTCAGTCTTACCGGCTTTGGTTAGGCTTATTGCTAGATATTTAATAGATTTAAAATTAGGATTTTTATTCCTATTTAATTTTACAATTGATTATTCATAAGGTATACAAAAGTTTTGATTTTTGAATACTGATCTGGGATCTTCCCAGACCGGGGCTTGAATTCATGTCCCCTGCATTGGCAGGCGGATTCTCAGCCACTTGTACCATCAGGTGAATACTGATCTGAAATTTTCTTATCAGTAACAGTCTTTTAAGAGATACTCTTGAATTTTTTAGGTAGACAATAAAGCTTTCTGCAAATAATCTAATGGTGTCTTTTTTTTTTTTTAAATCTAATGGTGTCTTAATATTCATACCTCTAATTTCTTTTGCTTTGGCTAATGTCCCTAGTACAGTGTTAAATAAGACTGTTTATAACAGGAGTTCTTGCTTTCTTCTTGACTTCATTGAGATTTATTTGTGTGTTAATAGTCATCTCATCTTCCATGGAGACTTACTGTGAAGGAAAGTAGTCTGCCTGGTACATGACAGTACCTGGAAGGTTAACAGACCTAACTTTTACGTTAAAACATGTACTTGTACACACATTTTATTCTCAACCTTCCATTTATATAGTGAGGATAATTATTCACCTATAATGTAGAATTGTTTTGAGGGAGTTACTAAACAGGATATTGTAGTTACTCTATAAAAGTATCATTATATGACGTTGCCATTTTATTGAGTTGTTTTTCAGTACTTACTGATACTTCACACTGCGGCAAGACTTCTGAATAATGGAAAATTTTTTGCTGTGAATTTTTGGCTACTCTATCTTCAACCTCAAAAGTAGTTTGTATTTTTTCATGGACATAGTGAAAGCTTGTGTGTGTCAGTCTCTCAGTCGTGTTTGATTCTTTGCAACCCCGTGGACTGTAGCCCATCAGGCTTCTCTGCCCATGGCATTCTCCAGTCAAGAATACTGGAGTGGGTTGCCATGCCCTTCTCCAGGGGATCTTTCCGAGCGAGGGATTGAACCTGGGTCTCCTGCATTGCAGGCAGATTCTCTACCATCTGAGCCACAAGGAAGCCCAGTGAAAGCTTAGTTAGAGTTGTAAATTGTCTATTCAGCTCTTAAATTCATTATTCAGGAAAATAGAGGGATAAAGTAGTTCAGATAAATAAAAAATTGTTAATCACAAACTTGTTTTTGAAATGCATCAGATAGCTAATAGGGATTCAGTAATGAACAAGACATGGTTTCTGCCTTTTCAATTCTGTATGATGTTTAATATTTAATAGTCTTGTTTTTTCAGGGAGACTTTTTGAGACTATATGGCCCAGATGCTGCAGTGGTAAGAAATCCTGCCAGTGCAGGATATGCAAGAGATGGGAGTTTGATCCCTGGGTGGGGGATATCCCCTGGAGTAGGAAATGGCAACCCACTCCAGTATTCTTGCCTGGAGAATTCCATGGATGGAGGAGCCCTGAGGGCCACAGTCCATGAGATTGCAGAGGTGGACACGACTGAGTGACGTGAGCAAGTCCAGCACTTACTGAAACTGATGCCTTAATAGTTTTAGTTCTTGGCACATGCCTGGAATCTTTTGGGTTCTCAGTAAAATTTTCTATGAAAATTCTACAGTAAAATTTTATTTTAGTATTTTAATTGGTAAGGTCAGTTGCTTTCTGTTTGATTCTGTCTTGTTTATTTTTTTCTTCCATTGCATTTCTATTCTTAAATGTACATTAAAAACAAGGTGAGTTGTAAGTAACAAAAAATTTTGCAAAGTTCTATTCAGTAATTAACAAAAGTTCCTTTCATGGTGTCACATAACTGATACTGAATATATTCATCATGCTGAGTATTTACATATTTAATTTGCTTGATAATTTAAGAGATACATATTTTCTTGATTGACAGCTTGATTGAGCTTTACTTAGCTCAAAGGAATGGATAGTTCATTTCTGAATTTAAATCAGTGATGTTGCTAATCTGTGTAAACCACCTGTATTTATCTGTGTGTTATGTGGAGAGGAATGAAAGTAACCATAGAACTAAGAATTATTTGAGGTTAATAATAAGGGTCAGTTTTCATTCCAGTCCCAAAGAAAGGCAATGCCAAAGAATGTTGAGACTATTGCACAATTGTACTCATCTCACACGCTAGCAAAGTAATGCTCAAAATTCTCCAAGCTAGGTTCAACAGTATGTGAACCATGACTTTCCAGATGTTCAAGCTGGATTTAGAAAAAGCAGAGGAACCAGAGATCAAATTGCTAATGTTCATTGGATCATAAGAAAAGCAAGAGAATTAATTTATGCTTCTGCTTCATTGACTATGCTAAAGCCTTTGACTGTGTGGATCACAACAAACTATAGAAAATTCTTCAAGAGATGGGAATACCAGACCTCTTTACCTGCCTCCTGAGAAATCTGTATGTTGGTAAAGAAGCAACAGTTAGACCCGGACATGGAAAAACAGACTGGTTCCAAATTGGGAAAGGAGTATGTCAAGGCTATATATTGTCACTCTGCTTATTTAACTCATATGCAGAGTACATCATGTGAAATGCTGGGTTGGATGAAGCACAACCTGGAATCAAGATTTCTAGGAGAAATATCAATAACCTCAGATATGCAGATAACACCACCCTTATGGCAGAAAGTGAAGAGGAACTAAGGAGCCTCTTAATGAAAGGGAAAGAGGAGAGTGAAAAAGCTGGCTTACAACTCAACATTCCAAAAACTAAGGTCATGGCATCCGGTGCCATCACTTCATGGCAAACAGATGGCAAAACTATGGAAACAATGACAGACTTTATTTTCTTGGGCTCCAAAATCACTGCAGATGGTGACTGCAGCCATGAAATTAAAAGATGCTTGCTCCTTGGAGGAAAAACTATGACCAACCTAGACAGCATATTAAAAAGCAGAGACATTACTTTGCCAACAAATGTCCATCTAGTCAAAGCTGTGGTTTTTCCAGTGGTCATGTATGGATGTGCGAGTTGGACTGTGAAGAGTGCTGAAGAATTGATGCTTTTGAACTGTGGTGTTGGATACGACTCTTTAGGGTGCCTTGGACTGCAAGGAGCTCAAGCCAGTCAATCCTAAAGGAAATCAGTCCTGAATTTTCATTGGAAGGCCTGATGCTGAAGCTGAAGCTCCAATACTTTGGCCATGTGATGTGAAGAACTGACTCATTGGAAAAGACCCTGATGCTGGGAAGGATTGAAGGTGGGTGGAGAAGGGGACGACAGAGGATGAAATGGTTGGATGGCATCACTGACTCAGTGGACATGAATTTGGGCATGCTCTGGGTGTTGGTGATGGACAGGGAGGCCTGGCATACCCCAGTTGATCGGGTTGCAAAAGAGTCCAACACGACTCAGTGATTGACCTGAACTGAATGATAAGGGAAACAAGCATTCCCTTGGAATTAGGAAAGCTTCTGTTTTCTTTTTTAAAGATATCTGTAAAATGCTTAATATGTGCCAGACATAGCTCTAAGTTCTTTACAGATGTTCACTTATATAAACATCCCAGCAGCCCCATGGGGCACAGGCATTATGTCAGTTTACAAATGATGAAGCTCAGGTACCAAGTGGTGGTTTTGCCCAAGGTCACACTTGGTTTGGGAGAGGCCTTCTGGCTTTCTATCCTCTTCACTTACCCTCTGATAATGCGTGCTTTTGTTTTGCAAAAGCATTGTTTATGTTTTTATGTGTTGTTTGCTTATTATTAATTATTTTTGAAAGATGTTTTTTATGCTGTGCATTGTATAATTTTTATGGATTACAATTCATAATGCCATGATGTAATTTTTAATTTAAACAGCTAGTAGAAAAAGTAAAGTTGTTGTGGATAATAAAATTGTTAATAATTGTCAAAAAATTGTCAACACTGTGAAGATGGCTTTGTTCCCTCAAGTAGATGTATAATGAGTACCACTTGATACAGTATTTATTCACTTTTCTTCGTAACTCAACCTGTATTTCAAGTTTGTACTTATGAATTATTGAAAGTTTTTAAAAAAATCTGCTTTTTTAGATTTTTTTTTACTAGTCATAATTTTTTTTTCAAGTTAGTGAGATGGACCACATATTGAACACAAACTACAGTTTGCAACTTTTAGCAACATAGTCTGTGAACTTGCTGCTCAGACTGGAGTGCTTAGCTATGAATTTTTAGCAGGGAGTCTGTGAAGCCATGCAGTAAAATGTATTACTCTTTTAAAGCACCATTTCTTCTAAAAGATCGGTGGGGGTGGAATATTAAGTAATTTAATTGCTCGACATTTAAAAAGAAGCTGAATGATTCTGAACATAAAAGACAAAAATTTTCACATTGATGGTCTCTACCCTAGAGATCCTGAAGGTATGTATCAGTTCATTGTGTAGAAAGGTTTTAGCAGTCAGTGATTGCATTTGAAGTCAGTTGGGATCTTGGAAAGTTGTGAAATTAGTGAACTAACCAACATAAAATGCTGATCAATAAGGCTGAGAAAGAGCCCTGCAGTTTTAGCATTCAGTTACTATATATAGTATCACTGTATCAAAATGTTAACCAGTAATCTTTGTTGGGTTGTTGAAAAGAATAATACTATCAAAGAGGCATTTTGTTTTAAATCTTGGGAATATTTTTGTTGGATTTTATTTTATCAAACCCCACTTTTAAGTAATCCTGAATAAAATTAGGGTTTATAAAAAAAGATAATTTGGGGGTTATTGTTTGATTTGCAAAAGCATTGAACATATTTCTTTAAATAATTTACTTCTTTAGCTTCTTCAGTTCATTATATTCAGTGTTCAGCCCTACATAAAAATGTACATAAATATAAAGCAAGGAAGCACCAATAGTTTACAGATGTTTATTTTTTTTAATGTAAAACATTGTGGTGAAAGATTAAAAGGATATAAATTTGAAAATTTGAATAACCAGTGTTTTTTTTTTTTAAATATCTTAATAGGTGTGAGTAAAAGCAATATTGATAACTGCCTTTAATTTTATTCTAGATGCTGAGATCAGGGCTTGAATGTGCCGCTTTCTTTTTAATTTTTTTGGAGTATAGTTGATTTACATGTTGTGTTGGTTTCAGATGTATAGCAGAGTGATTCAGTTATATGTATACGTATATTCGTTCTTTTTTAGATTCTTTTCCCGTATAGATTATCGGAGTATTGAATGCTGCCCCCTGTGTTACACAGTACGTCCTTGTCGGTTACCTGACTTGTGTGTAGTGGTGTGTGTGTGTATGTCCATCCCAGGCTCCTGATCGACCCTTCCTCCCCACATTTTCCCCTTGGCAGCCACAAGTTTGTTTTTGGTATCTATAAATCTGTTTCTGTTTTGTAAATAAGTTAATTTACATCATTTAAAAAATTAGATTCCACATATTACTGGTGGTATATAACTTTTTTTTCTGATTTACTTCAGTTAGTATGATAATCTCTGAGTTCATCCAAGTTGCTGCAAATGGCATTATTTCATTTTTTTGTGACTGAGTAATATTCATATACATATATACACATACACAGACACACATACATACATACACAAATAACGCATTTTCTTTATCCATTCTGTCAGTGGACATTTTGATTGCTGTCACTGCCTTTTATTAATAAATATGACCATCATCATTCAACTTGTAGGGTGACATGAATCTATTCTTGAAGTATCCAGATGATAATAGCTTTTTTACTTAAATGACTTCAGAAAGAAAAGAGGGGCAAGGTGGGTGATAGGGAACCTTTAAGTAGGGGAGCTGTGGGGAGAGCAAATTAGAGTTGGCATGCTATCCTGGAGTGTATTTTCTATGTGGAATTTGCACCCATTAGCAGAGGAAGTATAAAGCATTCTCTTTGTGTAATAAACTAAACCAGATAAAAATATACTTTGTTCTTTTTACTTTTACTTTGTTTTACTGCCATTTAGACTTGACTGAGGAAGAAAAATAGAGGTCAGTAGAGTTGGCATAGTTCTTAGTCTGAGTTTCTTCATTTATCACTGTTATTTGTTCCCTCAGGGACTTTAATTTATATCATCTGTAAAACTCTGTAGATTACAAATTTTCTATTACATGGCTAATTACTTTTGTAACAAAGACTATACTTAGAAAGTACATTGTCCATGATAAAAAAAAATTCTAATTTCTACTTTCAAATTTCTTTATGCTTTAAGTAGAAGATTAACCAGAAGTGAGAATTGAAGAGTTGGAGAGTTTTGTTTTTTGTTTTTGTTTTGGTGTTGGGGTGGGCGGGGTTGTTCATAAGATACAAGAAGATTACTAAAATAGAGGAGGTGGGGGAAGGAACTTTGTAAACTTCAGACGTTTGTATATAGAATGGTAATTATATGAGACTCCTCTAAGATGTGCCCCTTAGTTTTCTGTTGTTCTTGCTGTTTTATTGCTTGTTTTGAGGATATGATTTCTGTGATATGATGAGCAGTACTAGGATTTTATTTTATTTAAAAAAATTTTTTAATATAAATTTATTTATTTTAATTGGAGGCTAATTACTTTACAGTATTGTAGTGGTTTTGCCATACATTGACTTGCATCCGCCATGGGTGTACAATGTGTTCCCCATCCTGAACTCCCCTCCCACCTCTCTCCCCATCTCATCCCTCTGGGTCATCCAAGTGCACCAGCCCTGAGCGCCCTGTCTCATGCATCAAACCTGGACTGGCGATTCATTTCACATATGATAATATACATGTTTCAATGCTATTCTCCCAAATCATCCCACTCTTGCCCTCTCCCAGAGTCCAAAAGACTGTTCTATACATCTGTGTCTCTTTTGCTGTCTTGCATAAAGGGTTATCGTTACCATCTTTCTAAATTTCCATATATATGCGTTAATATACTGTATTGGTGTTTTTCTTTCTGGCTTACTTTACTCTGTATAATAGGCTCCAGTTTCATCCAGCTCATTAGAACGGATTCAAATGTATTCTTTTTAATGGCTGAGTAATATTCCATTGTGTATATGTACCACAGCTTTCTTATCCATTCATTTGCTGATGGATATTTGCATTATCATTACTTGCAAATATATGTTTGTTGGCCAAGTCCAAAATGTAGTGACAAAAGAAAATAATAAAAAATCCATTGCAATTCTGGAAAACAGGTAAGGATGCTGTCAGTGAACCTTAGGGACTTCCTGGTAAATATAAGACTGATAAGATTTGATTATTAAAAACCACTATTGAACAGCTTATAAGATAGGGAAAATTGCCTGTGGGCATTATCGGGGTAGGTAGACTCTAGGATCAGTGAATCTAGATGAGAAATATACTAGTTTCTCCCCTTTACCACACTAAGGGCAAAACCCACCCAGGAAGTCTCACAACCATTTATTATGGGAAGGATGGGAGTCGGGGAGACTCTTGAGAAAAGTAAAGCAATGTCCTGAATTAGCCATCAGTAGTGAACAATCCAGGTCTTGATTTAAACAGATGAAGATAATGATGAAATACTGGATATTTGAGGGCTTCCCAGGTGGTGCCAGTGGTAAAGAACCTGCCTGTCAATGCAAGAGACACAAGAGATGCAGGTCCAATCCTTGGGTTGGGAACATTCCCTGGAGGAGGGTACGGCAACCCACTCCAGTATTCTTGCCTGGAGAATCCCATGGAAAGAGGAGACTGGCAGGCTACAGAGTTGGCCATGACTAAAATTTAGCAACTTAGCACACAGCAGTGCTAAACAGAGGACTCATTCTAAAATAAGCGGAGCAAATAGCCCAGAAATCAGTTAATATATATATAAAAAAGCAAACTGAAAGTATTTAGTTTCTAGAGAAAATAACAGTGAAAAAAACCTCTTGACAATTAAAAATTTGATTGTCAAGTACAACCTGTAGAGGCCAAAAAATATAGAAGGTACTAGAATCCAGAGTGCTGAGTTGATTCCAAAGCTGTGCACAGAACACTTGCTGACTTAACCGCTTACATTGGACGACTTAAAATATATGAAACCTAGCTGAAGACGGAATTAATGAGCTAGAAGATAGATTTGAAAAAACAGAGATACGGGAACATGAAAGACATAGAGTCAGAAGAGTAAACATGTCTTAATATGTGTGAAGTTTGAGTTCAGAAAAAGAGAATGAGGAGACTGACAGTCTATATCCAAAGAAGGAATGAGTGTTTTCCAAAATTAAAAGATATCTATCATTAGACTGAAAAAAACAAAAACAAAAAACCAACACAGTAAATCCAGAGGAAGCAAAATACCTGGATAATACTAAGGACAAAAGGAAAATAAAAGTAGCCAGAAATAGATTACCTGCAGAGATATAAAACTAGACCAGTAGCAGACTTTTAAACAGCAGTAGATGCCATAAGAGAATTCAGCCTTCAAATACTAAAAGATTCCAGATACCATCTTGAAAGTAACTAGCAAAATCAATCAAAAACAAGTGTTTTGAAATATATTTTCAGGCAGGTATCAGATTGCTAAAAAGATTAAAGTGTGACTATACTATATGGGTTAGCATATGTTACAGCAAGAACTCTTAAGTTTGCAGAAGTATAAACAACTAGTTTTTGAGAGTAACTTGGCAATATCTAGGAAGCTTGCAAAGAGTTGACTCATTGGAAAAGACCCTATGCTGGGAGGGATTGAAGACAGGAGGAGAAGGGGATGATAGAAGATGAGATGGTTGGATGGCATCACCGACTTGATGAACGTGAGTTTGAGTAAATTCCGGGAGTTGGTAATGGACAGGGAGGCCTGGCGTGCTGCGGTTCATGGGGTCGCAAAGAGTCGGACATGACTGAGCGACTGAACTGAGGAAGCTTGAACGAACATTTCTACAATGATCAGGCAATTCTGCATATATATATAATATATATATATGTATATACTCATGCTTACATATACCTTAGCATTGTTTATTGATCTGTTTTGACAATAACATAAATCAGAATTTCAGGAAACAAACTTTACTGTGTATTGCACACTTTGATTCACCTCTGTGCCTTACTACTTCTTCCCTTTTACCTTTACTCCTCACCTATGACCTTGACCTACTAATGTGATTTTATTGGTGGGTTGTAAGCTGTAGTTTGAAAGACATTCCCTTAAAAAAACTCACATATAAGTGCAATAGGGATGTTCATACCAGTATCATTTGTAAAAGTGAAACACTGGAAGCAGTCTTAAGCTCTTAATAAGTGGAGAGTGGACAAGTAAACTGTGGTATATTTCATATCAGGTGAAGAAGAATGTGTAAAATATTAAGTTTTTATGAAGCTTAAAAATACAAAGCAATACTATGTACAGTTTATTGGGTGTATACATATATAAAATATATAAGGAAATTCATGGTAATGATAGACACCAAACTTAGATTATCTCTAGGAGGGAAAGAAAGGTATTCTCTTATGTAGGTAACAGTTTTTCTTCAATTGAGGGGTAGATACATAGGTGTTTGTTAAATGGTATCTTACACTCCTTTGTATGTCTAAAATATTTCACAGTAAATTTTTTGAAAAGGGAGATAGTGATATTGACAGATTGAGATTTCTTTCAGGGAATAGAGTAAAAAGAGTTGGATTTCATAAGAGAAAAGTTTGAGACCTAAAAAATAGATTCAAGAGATCATTATCATAAGTGAAATAAGAATTCAGAAGTGAAAAATGCATACTGTAAAAGCAGTAGACAGTGAAATGGTAGAATAAAATTTTCCCGAGCTGAAGAATGCCATCAAATAAGATATGCTGAAATCAAATTTCTCGTATAATCAAATAGTGGTCAGATTTTGAATTCCAAGAATCAAAAGAAAACCAAATTTCCAGGTAGAGTAAACAGACTTACCCTAATGCAAAAAAGGTATCAGATTGGCATCTGATTGCACTGGATACTAAGGAACAGTGGAAAATTTCTGTAGAATTCTGAGGTAAAAGTACTGTGATCCTAAGGTTCTGTATACAGGCAAAATTGTTTTGAAGTATTAAGACAAATATAAAAGAACTCTGAACTATAACACTTACAAATGAATATATTATTTGGAAGTACTTAAGCAAAATGAAATGAATCAGAATAGAGAATTGTGGATGGAAAAAAGAAAGATATACACTAAGTATAGATGAATAAAAGCAAACAATAAATCAAAACAGTCAGTGAAACTTTTGGTTAAATCTAAAAACTTGTTGCTAATGTACTTTGATGTATATTGAGGTGTAATATAAAAAGAGAAAATATTCCTGATAAAATGGAAGATATGAAAAAATGACCAGTAGGAAATAAGGTTTAGATGTTAGTAAGAATAAAACCTGGGCTTTGGCAGGTTATGAGTGGAGGGAGGAAAGTAAAAGAATATTATACACAGTTTGCTATGTAAAGTATTTCTATTCGTAGAACTACAGAAGTGGATACTCTTTACCTTACTTATGAAGGAATATAGAAATCTTGAAAATTTGAAGAGACTTTTGTTAAAAGATGGTAGAGTATCAGCTCTTTCAAATTTCATCACATCTGTTTGAAACAACTAAAAATGTATTTTTTTAAAAGAAAAATACGATGGGCAGCAAGAAAGGGTAACATTGGTATAGCAAATTTGGGGGAATTCCGTGAAGATAGAAAGTAGATGGAATGAGAGAGAGAGAAACAAGAGCAGAGAAAAAACTGCAAGTGAAACCGGTAAGTTTTTCCTTGGTTGACTTCAAGAAACTCCCATCTGTTTTAACAATTTCAGAGGATTCAAGTGGTCTTTGGTGTAATCATCAGATTAATTAATTTAAGAACTGCCTGTACCAGCTGGACTCTCTTCTTCAATTGTAGGGAATGATAGTCAGCAGTGGTATTTGTCTCTAGGATAGGAGACGTGGCTTCTGTTCTGCCTGTGATGAATCTAGGAAAGGCCTCTGATTGTGGATGCTGTGGTTGGAGAGAGTAGCAAAGTGGAGCCTGGAACACAAAAGGGAGGAAAGGGAAGATCAGTTCCCCGGATATGAAACACAGTAAAACAGTCTGCCCCAAAAGAAAAATCTTCCTGTTGTTTGCAGTCTTGCAACAACCCGCTTTATGACATACATTCTAAATTAAAACCTCTTGATATGCTCTGCCCACTCATGTTCATTCTGATATCAACTCTCTAATTCAGGGAAGATTCCTTCAGAAAGTGACAGACCTATAGATCTACATTAGAAACCCTTGCTGTTAAGCTAACTCTGGGACACCATTCACAAATTTGGAAGACCAATGATTACCAGAAAACCAAAAATATGAGTAGAAGATGAACTGAGAGAAATTGGCTCCTGGAAAATGAGAATGATGCAAGATGTTGGTAGAACCTAAATGTAATTTGCATCCTTAAGAGAGTAAAGATCAAAAAGCAGCTGAAAAAATAAGTCAGCCTGTTCTGAAAGCAATCTGCAGGGTTCTCAGAAACAAAAAATATTGCTAAAATAAAAAAACATTCAAAGGAAGGGCTGAAAGGTGAAAGAAATAAGATTAAGGAAATAGCCTAGAACCTGAAGTTTGAGATGGAGATTAGAATATGAGCATTTGTTTAAGTTAAGTGGGACATGGAACCACGTATGTGTTCTGGGAATGTGAGGGAGTGTTGAATATTACGGGAGATCAGTATATACAGATGTGAAAAGATGGCCAAGATACATAAAGTGAATAAGCACGTTGTGAGAATAGTATTTTAGTATGTTTGTGATCATAAATCATATACATGTTTGAATATGAATGAGAAAGATGAAAGGACATGAATGATCTCCTTTTGGGAAAAGGATGGAGGGATGAGAGAGGAATACTTTTCATTTTTCTTAAGACATTATTTTATAAGGAGTATATTTTTATTTAAAAAGTTATCAAAAATAATGTTGAGTGAAAAGGAGAGCAATGCAGGGATTAACTAAAACACTGATTTACACATAGTCTCAAGTCCATAATTTTCTTTGTAGTGTACAATTTTTCCTGTTACTTCTTAGCAACTGTCTCCTTCCCTTACTTCCTAGACTCTCAACCGAAGTATATTTTCACACACTTCTCTGAACCTTCTTTACCCAAAGTATTGGGGCAGAGAGTGCTAATTCCTTTGTTGCATGTGAATTTTATGAGAGAAGATATATATATGTGGAGAATACCTTCAATTAAGGATATTTTCTAGGTATTCCTTTATTAATATAGGTTAGTATCAATCCAACACCTTCTGTGGAATGAGTCAGGATGTAAATAAATTATGTTAATGATTAATAAAGAGAAAAGTGGGAGAATTCCATATTTAAGATTTTGAGGTATATTCTGGTGGGATTTTTGGGGGTGAGAGTAGGAATTGCTCAATATCAGAACAGTAACATGTGAGTATAATCACAGAGGTGTGAAGTGGTGATCTGGACCCCCTGAAAGGCCCTGTCCTTTTTGTGAGGAGACGGATATGATCCTTGATCTCAATATGCTACATCTACTGTAAACCTCTGACCCCTCCACCATCACTGAGGATGCTTCTCTAACGGCTGAAGAAGCAGTGGAGGATCACATGAGAGACTGCCTGAAGATGCTTGCCTGGGACCAGTTATGGGAAGAAAAGTCTTGCAGGTATTCTTCTTATGTGTTTTACTTGGTTGCTGTGTTTTTATTGGAGAAAATAATTCTTTTCCTGGAAGGGGTGAGGAGTGGTTGGTGGGAGGTGGGAGATGAGGAGGAGTAGTCTTTTGTAAGTGTGATAGAACAGTTAGGAAACAGTACCAGCATCTTTGTCTTTTTCTTTTGCTGCTTTTACACAATGTTTTCTGTCATTTTCAAAATAAAGGAGGCTATTCTTGAATCACAGATTCACTTCTGTGGTGTTAAGATTCACTAAGAACATTTAGGTACATAGCATGCTGACATAATAGATTACCTAGTTGCAAATTTTAAAAACCAATGGTAAATGTTTAGATCTGTGAATGGTATTAAATTTAAATTTCTGAATATATGCTTAAAAAGCTTGTTTGTAATTAACTTGTTGATTATTTCTTCTTTTGTGTTAGTTGGTCATTTAACCATTTGACACTGATTTATTTCTTTGGCATGAAGATTTAACACTGCTATGCACTTAAATAATTAACTGGAGCACCTTAAGTCTTACATTTGTGATTTTTCTCTAGAATAGTAGTCTCAAGTGCCAGGAGCCCAGCTCTAGTTCCAGTGCAACTTAAACATATTGCAAAAAATTATTTTCTTCAACTGTATGGCAGAGAATTTCATTGAGATTTTCTAGGTACTACTTATTGAAGTTTTAGAAATGGTATCTTCAGATGTATTCTTGATAATTTGTTAATTCTGTTGTGCTTTTTAAATGATAATGTAAGAAGTATGCATGAGTGTGGGGGGAGTTGTTTTTGAAAACATAGAGCATTTGGAATATATAACAATTAAGTGGATATAGACAAAGATACGTCAATAAAATTGACCAAGGAAAAGTAAGTGAAATGGCAGGATATGCTGGTAGTTTTCTTCTTTTTTGTTTGAATGACAATAAGAAATGTTGTTCTTAATAGAGATTTTTGTGTCATTTTCTCTTTCTTTCTTTTTTTTTTTCTAGCATGGACACTAGGAAAAGAGCTCTTTTATTTCATCTTGTCTTCCAGTCCATTTTGAATCAAAAAAGACTCATTGAAAACTCCTTTGAGAAGAGTCTGTTTTGAAGAAGGAAAAAGAAATACTGTTGAGAGAAGTTGTGCAGACCAGAAGGGGGATAGAAACACATGTTTTTGGTGTGTGTGTAACACCAGCAGGACTTCATAGAACGTGGAGGACTGAGAAGAGAGAAAATTAAGAAATGACTGAAAATTGTGGGGCCTGGTGGGAAAGTACTGGGCATCTACTAATGTGGAAAGGCGGTTGATGCTTCAGTCCCAGGACTTTTTGTCTCTGCTGTGCAGTTAGCATAAATTCTTCTCACATTCTGAACCTCCCCTTTATCCTCTGTGAGTGATGGAACTCTTACTTCTGTTTCAGCAGTGCTTCCAAGGATGAGTGAAAATATATGGTGTCTGCCAAAACCTGCAAAGTGTCGTCCATTTACTTATCACTAGAGCTTTGTAAGGTACCCCTCCTGCATTTTAAATTCCTGTAGTTTGCAAAACCAGCCATTGTACGGTATTTGTTGGGGTTTTTTCTTTTTTTTTTGGTCAATAAATACTAGATTGTCAACATGAAATATAATGATTTTTCATCATTGTGGTCAGTTTTCTCCAATTTGATATCCATAGTCACCTTGGTGAAAACTAAGATTTTATTTTTTACACTTAAATACTTATGCTGTTTTTGGTGTGTCATTGTATGAGTTCCTGTTTTTCTTGAGATTTTAACAGACCTTGACTTACTGTATATGTCAAAATAAAAATATTTAAGTAGTAAAAATGTTCTAATATTGTGGATACTGATCTTAATTTTTCACTTAGTATTGAGTTTGATTTTCATATAAACCCTGACCCTAAATGTCACATTTATCTCAAATTTTGGAAATTAGTTTTGTGTTACATAACAAGCATCTTATGGATTTGGCTTGTGTGTGTTTTAAATTTTACTTGTTTTAAACATTTTTTAAAAATAATGTACTCATTCTATTAGGCAGCTTTTCTTTGGAAATCAGGAGGACTTTATGTTTTTGAAACTGTAATTGGTTGTTTAAGTTCTCCAGACCAGTAATACAAATTCTGAACGTTATTTCTAATTCCATCTTTTCTTATTTGGAGGACTTTTAGAATAGATTGTGATCTTTTTTGAGCATAATATCTCAGTGTCAAGAATATGTTCTCCTCATCTTCCTCCAAGGAGGATATCTTGATTGAAAGTTCCTCTTGTACACTGGGTTCTCTTCTGAGTACCCTCTTACTAATGCAGAATGATTGTGTGTGTATATGAAAGGGCATGATGTTGTTTCAGTCTGACATAGGAAATTGTACAAACGTGTTTATTAACTGAATTGCTTATTGTGGCAAAAAGCTAGAAATAATTTATAATGCACATCAAGAGGGAGAATGGTTGTGATGGAATGTTATGAAACTCTTAAAAATGGGTTCTTTGTTCATTCTAAGGAGTGTGTGTGATTTTTTTTTAATAAGTGAAGAAAGGTATAATTCACAGTGCATCCTATTGTAAAAAACTTTGTTTCTGTGAAACATGTTTTATATATTTTAGATAAAAGATAATTATCTTGAAATATGGGATGGAGGATAAGGAAGAAATAGGGATGATCTTTTTTTTCTTTTCATATATTTATTATCACATTCATTTCTGTGAAAGTGTTCCTTTTTATAATTTTTCAGGAAGAGTTTAAAAATTACCAAGAAAGTACTTAAATTTTTTTAATGTAGTTTTATAGTATTTTATAACTTTATAAAAGTACAGAAAAATAAAAATACTTGTAGTGGTCAGTGATACACACACACACACACACACACACACATATATATAGGTTGTTATTACTGTGAAATAAGGAGGATGCAGTATGGATTATGATTCCATGGGACTGAGATAGAAGCCAGCTTTATCTGTAGGAGATAATGAGAGTCAGAGGTAGTATGGACGTTTGAAATGTGGTCAAATGTGAGACACTGAATTGCCCAACAAAATTTAATTGAGTTTACTTGTGGCCCTTCTTTCTACCTTAGAAAGGAGCGGGCAGAAGAGGAGCATCCGGCAGTGTAAAGAGGAAAACGCTGACTGTCGCTTGAATGCTGTGCTGGAGAACAGCACACTGACTAGAACTGGCACTGTGAGCCAGGCTCTGACCAAAGCATTTCTGGGCCTCTGTTTCTGAGCTACAAGGGCTTTGTACTCAGGGCCCTCCTGGAAATAATAAAGAGTCCCCGCATAATAGAGAATTGATTTTAAGTTTTCATATTGCATCTGCCAGTAAATATTAGTAGCTTTAGTGTTTTTTTGGGGGGGTGGGGTTAATATAGTGATACATGTAGATGTGAAGTTGGCCATTACTTTGCTCAACTAGAATATTGGAATATTTATCTTTTAAGACCTGATAAATATTACATAAGGAAAATTACTGCATTAGTAAATACTCGTGGCTTCCTTAGACTTGTACAGGTAACTTCATGAGTTCATAGGGTATAAGTGTTAAAGTATAACTTTAAAATACAGAAAAGTGACAGTTAATACATATGGAAGTGTTAGGAAATGCTTTTATACTATTGAAGGAGACAAAACGTTAAATTTATTTTGTATTATGCCCAGGGAATTGTGTGTATAACTTAAGAAACAGTTAACCTTGAGTTTACTTGAGGAAAAAACATAATGTCTGTGGGATAAAGATGAAGTTTTACGATTAAGCTTCCTATTATGTCAAGTCACTGAACTCAGGTTTCACAGGCAGAGAGGCTCCATCTGCTTTTCATTTTTGTCTCTACTCTTTTTCTTTCCCTCAGCTTGAATACTCATAAGTCCCTTTGATTATTTTAATACATGATTATAAACTTAAATAAATTGTATTAGCCATGTTTTTCTCCTTTCAGCTGGATTATCAAAGGATTGTATAAACCAGTATTTTCTAAACTTCAAATAGTTTTGTACAATATTGTAATCAGGTCTAATATATGTGTGTGTACAGCATAAACTGTAATCTGATTTGTGAGTTGTGGTTCTGTATTTGCCTTCTGTATGTTTTAAAATACTCACCTGTTATTTGGCTTTTATTATAACTCACAGGATAATTATAAAGATTTGACAGTGGCTAGGAAAGCTTTGAAAAATATCAAGATTATACAAACAAACTGTTATTATTTTATTCACTGGTTTAAAAACATTAGAGGGCATAGAACTATATTCTTAAGAGCTGAAAATACTTTGCAAATCATTTACTGATTTTAGGTGTAATTGAAATGGTACAGTTTTAGGAATAGAAATATTTCCATTATATTGAGAAAGAAAATTGAGATTATTTTACTAGATGACTACTGATTATAACCAGTATTATTCAATGAGGTATGGAAATATTTGAGACATACCAAAATTTAGGGACAATCTGGCACATTTCAGAGTCAATCAGTAGACTTTGTCAAATAGTTAAGTGGCTCTGAAAATATCCACCATTATCCCATAGTTTGAGACCACAGTGTATGACCACAAAGTATTGAAATTTATTACCTTTTGTTTCTAACTCACTTTGGCCAAAACTAAACGCATTGTCTTCTTTTCAAGCCTATTCACCCTGTGGAAAAGGATCCCTTCGTCTCTTCAGTTACGGATAGCTGGATAACTTGTCTGAAGTTGTCGTTTACTGCTCTTCAGTAACACCTACTTCCAGCAGGTCCTAAATTGTTAAAATTTCTTCTTTAAAATGTCTTTTTTTTTTGGTGCTTCTGTTTCTGTCACCTTAGCTACCACCTGAAATCAGACTAAATATTTTTCATTTGAGTTATAATGGTACCCTCATAACTCATCTGCCTAACTTTAAAATCTTGCTTCATCCCATCCATACCATTCTGAAAACCATCTTTCTAAAGGTAAATTTGATGAAGTCACTCTTCTGGTGTCCTACCCTTTAAAAGTCCTGTGATAAAGGACTGAACTCATACAAAGGGCCTCTTTATAACACTGCAAGATCTTTTTCATTATATTCCTTGTGCTTTGTATTACCCCTGGTACTTTGTATGTCCTCATTAAATATTGGCAGAAAGAAGTAATTCTGGTAGGTCCTGAGAGATTGGAAAAGAGATTATAAAATGTATATTGAGAAATTCTCTACGCTTCCTAAAGAACTTTTTAACATACTGTTTTTAATGAGCCTTTGTCTCCATTTCACTAGCATAGTGCTTGGCAATTAGTAAGTGCTCCATAAATGTTGAGTTAATTTGATCCATTTGAAATAATTTGAATCTGAATATTGATGGCAGCAGTGGGTATGGAACATAGTTGCTTTGGCAGAGATGTCATCAGTTTTCATGTTCCATTTCCACTCTAGGTGAGACAAAGAAAATTATACTGCACATCTTCTGAGCCTAGCAATCTCCTTTCTTTTTTAAGCATTTATGTGGGTTTTTTTGGTCTTATTCTTTTTTTCTATGTCTATTTTTTCCAATAAACTTCCATTTTTGTTCTCTTTCCTTAGCCAATTCAAAGATGGCTTGTGGGTACTAATTGTCTGTGATGGGACATGATTTTGTGAACCAAGCTTCTCTTCATTTCTGTGTGTAAAAGATATACATATTTCTTTAACAGCCAGTTAAAATTCAAACTTGTTGATTTACCAAATTGCCAGTTAGATGTCACACTTAATTGTTGGTCTTTTGTGTAGCCTGGGTATTAGATGGCTTCCCTGGTGGCTCAGCTGGTAAAGAATCCTCTCCTGCAATGCAGGGGACCCTGGTTTGATTCCTGGGTCGGGAAGATCCCCTGGAGAAGGGATAGGCTACCCTCTCCAGTATTCTTGGGCTTCCCTGGTGGCTCAGATGGTAAAGAATCTGTCTGCAATCTGGGAGACCTGGGTTCAGTCCCTGGACTGGGAACATCCCCTGGTATTAGATAGCATTTAGATTGAATTAGTCTCTGGGACTTGGTCAGTGAAAAACTTGAAAAGTCATTTATTAACCATTAGTTGTAGATGTTTTTCCTGTTAGAGTTAGGACTAATTTTTAGTGCCCAATTTACTCAAGGTTCACTTTGTTCAGAATTTAATAAATAGCAAAATTTATATAGAAATTATATAGCAGTTAAAAATAAGCACAGATAAGTTCATAAACCCTAAGGTAAATTCTTTCACTTTTCCAGTCAGGCACATTTTGCCTTGAATTAGGATGAAGGATTTAGTGAAACTGTGCTCTACAAATCTATATTTTTCAAGAACAGCCAATTAAGCACTTAAATGCTGTTCCTCCTTTTCATAATTTTTCAAGTAGAGAATTCATACTTGACTCATTTTCTCTGAACGAATTAAATAATCTGTCAGTGGTACACCTCCTTTTTCCTTACCCGTGGAGATAACTTTGGTTTCTAGATTACTACTTGGTCACTGTGCAGATCCTGCTTTGTGAGCGTTAACCGCTTAGAGTGGCAACGATTCTAACCACGTCCTCCCACTCCAGCCCCTGCAGTCACATGCATAATCAGCCGTTCAGAATTATTATCCAAGGTGGCAATTTCCTCCTACCTTTAAACTTGTACAGATAATCTTGTCAAAGGATTATTTGTATGATGAATTTTCATTTTTCCAGAAATAGCTCAAGGTGACCCTTTCATTTCATAGTGCTGTTTAGTTGAGTTTACTAATCTTTATTAAATAAAGTTTCCAGAGTCATCATCAGTGATTTCTTGAAATAGAATCTCTAAATTTAGCTTTGATTTGTTTACTTCTGTTTATTTTTATTGTTGCAGTGAAGGAACAGAATGTGTATTTATTGCCTCTATACAGAAACTGACTGGCTCAGAATAGAAAACACCAGGCTACTCCATCAAAACTGTTTATGCTCATTTATAGTTTAACTCAACTGACATTTTTAAAGCAGTTCTAATTTTGCTTCCCTGGTGGCTCAGATGGTAAAGAACCCGCCTGCAACACAGGGGACCTGGATTCTGTCCCTGGGTCAGGAAGATCCCCTGGAGAAGGAAACGGGAGCCCACTCCAGTATTCTTGCCCGGAGAATCCCATGGACAGAGGAGCCTTGCTTTCCATGGGACTGCAAAAGTCAGACATGACTAAGCGGCTAGCACAATGACGATATTGCTTTCAGATACTTGGAATACGAAGAGTGAGATAAAGATTCTGACGTCTAAGATATTTTAAATTGTAAAATAGTATGCGTAGTCCTTTTTGGGACTACAGGGACCAAGGAGAAGGAGGTGTGGTTGGGAGAAGTTTAGTGGAAGAGGTGATGACAGGGCTGAGACCTAAAGGAAGAGAATCAACTTCGGAGTTGGTGAAAGAGCACCAGAAAGGAGAAGAAAAGGTTTGTGAGACTTAAGAGGCCTACAGAGGTCTAGAGTCCTTTGTTAGCCATTTCTGAGGGCGGAGGGTTCTCTGTGTGAGAAGGGCAGGGGAGATAGTGGCAGAGGGAGTCAGGGCCACCAGGTGAAGGGCCTCGCAGACCATCGCCTTTGCGTGACAAATCGAACTAACATACACATGACTTGCCTGTTAAAATACAGATTCTGAGTCAGTAAGTCAGGAGTAGCATTCTGAATTGGGTGAGGGGGTGTTCCCAAGTGATGTTGATACTGCTGGTTCCCTAACCACAGTTTGAACAGCAAGATTATCTACTACTATGAAGAGTTTTGCCTTTATTCTATGGCGCGTGAAGGTATACATATGATCAAACTCTCATGTTAAGAAAATTTTGTTTACGTAAGGGTAGAAGAGGAGACAGTCATCTTTAGACTTAGCAAGGAGAAAGAATTGCGTGATGCTGAAGAGGAGGAGGAGATAGAGGCAAGAGATACACAGAATAAAAAGCACCTGGTTATTAATTGGCTATGGAAGGGAGTTGTTGAGTTAATTTGATAAGTTCATAGGTTTGCAAGTTGACCAGTTCAGTTGCTCAGTCATGTCCGACTCTTTGTGACCCTGTGGACTGCAGCACGCCAGGCTTCCCTGTCCATTTCCAACTCCCGGAGCTTACTCAAATTCATGTCCATTCAGTCAGTGGTGTCATCCAACCATCTCATCCTCTCTTGTCCCCTTTTCCTCCCGCCTTTCCGAGCATCAGCATCCCAGCATCAGGGTCTTTTCAAATGAGTCAGTTCTTCGCATCAGGTCGCCAAAGGATTGGAGCTTGAGCATCAGTCCTTCCAGTGAATATTCAGGACTGATTTCCTTTAGGATGGACTATTTGGATCTCCTTGCAGTCCAAGGGACTCGCAAGAGTCTTCTCCAACACCACAGTTCAAAAGCATCAATTCTTTAGTGCTCCGCTTTCTTTGTAGTCCAAGTCTCACATCCATACATGACTCCTGGAAAAACCATAGCCCTGACTAGATGGACCTTTGTTGACAAAGTAATGTCTCTGCTTTTTAATATGGAACTTGACTGACTGACAGATAGTATCTACTGAGTTAGAGAGGAGAAGCAGGTTGATCTTGTGCCTGTGTGTAGGGGTCAGTGGAGCCGGACTCCACTGGGGAAAGGGAGCAGTAAGAAAAAAATGCCAGCTAGACAGTTCTAAAGGACCAAATTGTCATGTCAGGCAAATACATATAGACCACAGGGGACTCATCAGGTTTGCTCACTTCACATTTATTGATGGTCTGGTGTTGGCCAAGTTCCCTGTAATACTGCTTAGCATACTAGAAAAGCTGAAATGTGATCTCTTCAATAAAAGATCTTACTAGTGAGTGGAAAGAGACAATCAAATGAATAATTGGAATCTTCACAAACCAATTTGCTAAGGGGATTCCTGGAAAATACAGGGGAAACTTTTAGAGTAGGTGACAGTTCAACAAGGTGTAGACAGGTGAAGAAAATACTATAAGCAAGTGGATAGGAATGGATATCCCAGTCAGTTTGAATGGGAAGTTAGCTTTTGGAGTCCAAGTTGCAGGTCATTTGCTATTGTTGTTCAGTCACCCAGTCATGTCCAACTCTTTGTGACCCCATGGACTGCAGCACGCCAGGCCTCCCTGTCCTCACCATCTCCAGAAGTTTGCCCAAGTTCACGTCCATCACATCGGTGATGCCATGCAGCCACCTCATCCTCTGATGCCCTCTTCTTCTGTCCTCAATCTTTCCCAGCATCAAGGTCTTTTCCAGTGAGTTGGCTGTTCACAACAGATGACCAGAATACTGGAGTCTCAGCTTCAGCATCAGTCCTTCCAGTGAGTATTCAGGGTTGATTTTCCTTAAGATCGACTGGTTCCATCTCCTTGCTGTCTCCACTTTCAGGAGTCTTCCACAGTTCGAAGGCATCAATTCTTTGGCATCCTGCCTTCTTTGCAGTCCAGCTCTACAACCATACATGACCACTGGAAAGACCATAGCCTTAAATATGTGGACCTTTGTCACTTTTCAGCACACTGTCTAGGTTTGTCATAGCTTTCCTGCCAAGAAGCAATCATCTTCTGATTTCATGGTTACAGTCACCATCCACAGTGATTTCAGAGCCCAAGAAGAGGAAGTCTGTCAGTATTGCCACCTTTCCCCTTCTATTTGCCATGAAGTTATGGGGCCAGATGCCATGATCTTAGTTTTTTTTTTAATATTTAGTTTTAAGCTGGCTCTCTCCTCTCCTTTCCTCCTCATTTGCTACAGCAGGAGCTCAAATTAGAAAGCTGAGTGGTGGAAGAGCAGGCTGCAAGCAAGTGTCTGATTATCAGTTTTCTTGTCACATGTGGTCCCTTAACCTGTAGATAATGAGAGTAGGGCCCCCTGAAGTGGTTAATTTTGCACTTTGCATTTTATAGGAAACAATCCAGTGTCAGTGTGAAGGCTGAATTGGAGAGAGGTAAAATGTAGGACTTGAATCCCAGGTAGACAGTCTTAAGTAGTGTGTCCTAAGTCCAAATAATTGAGCCACCCCCAAACTTAAATTCCTTAAGGGGTCAGACAGATGAGATGAATACAGAAGTATCAGCGTGTAAGGCTTAAGGAAGGGCAGGTTCTGCAGTGAAAGGAAATGCACTGTGTTCCTCCCCCGCCCCGCCCCCGCCCCAGGGAATCCACATTGTGCTGTAAAACACCCTTCACAGAGTAATTTCTGGTCAAAACCAAGGTGGTTACAGTGCTGACAGAGATAGTTATTTGGAAAGTAGAGTTTCTGTCTTGAGAGACAACAAGAGACCAACTAAGAGCTAAAGTGTATGGGAAGAATCACTTGCTTTTGGTGAAAAGTGAGGACGTGTTGGCTTAGCGATGCTTGTGGAATCTCCAGGTAGAGACAGCTAGTTTACAGTTGTCAGAAGTGGGCTGAGGAAGTTTTGGGAAGTGGAATGAAGATTCTCCAAGGAAAAAAGCTAGAGAGGAGTGGAGTGAGTGAGAGAGGAGAAAGGGCTGAGAATGGAACCCCAAGGACTTGAGAACCTTAAGCAGTGAGCGGCGAGAGGAACAGCAGAGTACTGTTCATGGCCGAAGAGGCTGGTGGCTTGGCTATGCTGGAGACAAGGAATCAGTGTTTCCTTGAAGAAAATCATTCAGTTGTGTCACTTGCCACAGAGAGGTACACACACAAAGAATGCAAAGAGTCCTTCAGATTTGGTACAGAGCAGCCACTGACTAATTTGTGGGGCCAGAACCCAGAAAACTCTGGATCGTGGAGTGACTGAAGGTGAGGGAGCAGAGACACTGATTCCTTTTGGAAGAATTCTTTTTCTTCTGCCATTTGCTAAAAACACTTTCTCAAAGCTTAACTTCCTGACTGAATGATCTAATTATAGGCTGCCTGTGTGAGCATAGTTACATGCTAGATCAGTTAATTTTATTAATGTAAATTTTCTGGCATAAGTCATAGGAATATAAAGATATGTGATTATTTTTAAACTGAAAAGCTGCTAAAACAAAGATAATTTAGAAAATGAGTTTTTGTATTTATTGGCTTATTCATCTTTCATTAACATTACAGTAATCTGTTTTGTGAGACTCCAAGGAAATATTTTCTCCAAGTTTCTGAGTAAAGAAGAAAACTCTGTTCACTTATTTTCTTGACTTAATTTTAGTACTTAAAAAATGGGCTTAAGCATTGAAGTGCCTTTGTAGTTTTACTGCAGACTTTTTTCTTTCTATTAACTGAAAGGTTATTCATCGGCTTTGCAATGCTGCCCTCTACTGATCACTTCCCAAAATGCATTAATTAACCTGAAGAGTCTCTTCCATCTCTGACTCCACTGGTCCTTTGCCTCAGCCCTGGTTGTTTCCTGTCTTTTATCTTGCCTCAGTTGAGGGGTGTGTGTGTGTGTGTGTGTGTGTGTGTGTGTGTGTGTATTTCATAACCAGTTAGACTTCTTACACTCATTTAATGGCGTTAGGGAAAGATTGGAGCTTTGGAGCCAAAAAATTTGGTTATGGATTCTTAACACTAGAGTTCTTTTGAGAAGTGAAGGAGAATGTCTTTTTGTGGCACTCGATACAGTACAGAGTAAGCATTGAGCATGTGGCCGTTCTCTGTTCCACTTTCTTCTCTCCATCGTCGTTGACTAGGCTAGAGAGTCAAAATTCTTTTTTACCACCTCTGATTTCTCCTGATACAAAGCATCTCATTATATTAAAATGCCTATTTGCTTGTCCATGCTCTGTAACTTCCAGAGGCTAGGAATCATGTTTGGCTTGTGCATGTTTGTGTCTTTTTTTTTTTTTTTATTTTTTTCATAGCCATGGATTTACATGTATTCCCAATCCCGATCCCCCCTCCCACCTCCCTCTCCACCCGATTCCTCTGTTTGTGTCTTTAGTATTTAGCACAAAGTTCAGTACATACAAGATCCTCATTTAGATAACATATTTGTTGTATGACTGTGTGAACAAGTTTTGAATAATTGGCTCAGTTCAGTTCAGTCGCTCAGTTGTGTCCGACTCTTTGCGACCCCATGGACGGCAGCCTGCCAGGCCTCCCTGTCCATCACCAACTGCTGGAGTCCACCCAAACTCATGTCCATTGAGTCAGTGATGCCATCCAACCATTTCATTCCCTGTCGTCCCCTTCTCCTCCCACCTTCAATCTTTCCCAGCATCAGAGTCTTTTCAAATGAGTCAGCTCTTCGCATCAGGTGGCCAAAGTATTGGAGTTTCAGCTCTACCATCAGTCCTTCCAGTGAATATTCAGGACTGATTTCCTTTAGGATGGACTGGTTGGATCTCCTTGCTGTCCAAGGGACTCTCAAGAGTCTTCTCCAACACCACAGTTCAAAAGCATCAATTCTTCAATGCTCAGCTTTGTTTATAGTCCAATTCTTACATCCATACATGACTACTGGGAAAAGCTTTGACTAGACAGACCTTTGTTGACAAAGTAATGTTTCTGCTTTTTAATATGCAGTCTACGTTGGTCATAACTTTTTTTCACGGAGTAAGTGTCTTTTAATTTCACGGCTGCAGTCACCATCTGCAGTGATTTTGGAGCCCTCCTAAATAAAGTCTGTCACTGTTTCCACTGTTTCCCCATCTATTTGACATGAAGTGATGGGACTAGATGCCATGATCTTAGTTTTCTGAATGATGAGCTTTCAGCCAACTTTTTCACTCTCCTCTTTCACTGTCATCAAGAGGCTTGCTAGTTCTTCTGCACTTTCTGCCATAAGGGTGGTGTCATCTGTGTGTCTGTGATTATTGATATTTTTCTTGGTAATCTTGATTCCAGCTTGTGCTTCATCCAGTCCAGCATTTCTCATGATGTACTCTGCATATAAGTTAAATAAGCAGGGTGACAATATACAGCTTTGACATACTCCTTTCCCTATTTGGAACCAGTCTGTTGTTCCATGTCCAGTTCTAACTGTTGCTTCCTGACCTGCATACAGGTTTCTCAGAAGGCAGGTCAGGTGGTCTGGTATTCCCATCTCTTGAAGAATTTTTCACAGTTTATTGTGATCCACACAATCAAAGGCTTTGGCATAATCAATAAATCAGAAGTAGATGTTTTTCTGGAATTCTCTTGCTTTTTCTATGATCTGGTGGATGCTGGGAATTTGACCTCTGGTGCCTCTGCCTTTTCTAAAACCAGCTTGAACATCTGGAATTTGACGGTTCACATACTGTTGAAGCCTGGCTTGGAGAATTTTGAGCATTACTTCAGTAGCGTGTGAGATGAGTGCAATTGTGCGGTAGCCTGAGCATTCTTTGGGATTGCCTTTCTTTGGAATTAGAATGAAAACTGACGTTTTCCAGTCCTGTGGCCACTGCTGAGTTTTCCAAATTTGCTGGCATATTGAGTGCAGCACTTTCACAGCATCATCATTTAGAATTTGAAACAGCTCAGCTGAATTCCATCACCTCCACTAGGTTTGTGCATAGCAATGCTTCCTAAGGCCCACTTGATTTCACATTCCAGGATGTCTGGCTCTAGGTCAGTGATCATACCATCGTGATTATCTGGGTTGTGAAGATCTTTTTTGTATAGTTCTTCTGTGTATTCTTGCCACTTCTTTTTAATATCTTCTGTTTCTGTTAGGTCCCTACCATTTTTGTCCTTTATTGAGCCCATCTTTGCATGAAATGTTCCCTTGGTATCTCTTGAAGAATTTTCTTGAAGAGATCTCTAGTCTTTCCCATTCTATTATTTTCCTCTATTTCTTTGCACAGATCACTGAGAAAGGCTTTCTCATCTCTCCTCGCTATTCTTTGGAACTCTGCATTTAAATGGGAATATCTTTCCTTTTCTCCTTTGTTTTTCACTTCTCTTCTTTTCACAGCTCTTTGTAAGGCCTCCTCAGACAGCCAATTTGTGTTTTTGCATTTCTTTTTTTGGGGATGGTCTTAATCCCTATCTCCTGTACAGTGTCATGAACCTCCTTCAATAGTTCATCAGGCACTCTGTCTATCAGATCTAATCCCTTGAATCTATTTGTCACTTCCACTGTATAATCGTAAGGGATTTGGTTTAGGTCATACCTGAGTGGTCTGGTGGTTTTCCCTACTTTCTTCAATTTAAGTCTGAATTTAGCAATAAGGAGTTCATGATATGAGCCATGATCTGAGTTCATGTCAGATCCTGGTCTTGTTTTGCTGATTGTATAGAGCTTCTCCATCTTTGGCTGCAAAGAATATAATCCGTCTGATTTTGGTATTGACCATCTGATGATGTCTGTTTGTACAGTCTTCTCTTGTGTTGTTGGAAGAGGGTGTTTGCTATGACCAGTGGGTTCTCTTGTCAAAACTCTATTAGCCTTTGCCCTGCTTCATTCTGTACTCCAAGGCCAAATTTGCCTGTTACTCCAGGTATTTCTTGACTTCCTACTTTTGCATTCCAGTCTCCTATAATGAAAAGGACATCTTTTTTTGGTGTTACTTCTAGAAGGTTTTGTAGGTGTTCATAGAACCATTCAACTTCAGCTTCTTCACCATTACTGGTTGGGGCATAGACTTGGATTACCGTGATATTGAATGGTTTGCCTTGGAAACGAACAGAGATCCTTATGTCATTTTTGAGATTGCATCCAAGTACTGCATTTCGGACTCTTTTCTTGACCATGATGGCTACTCCATTTCTTCTAAGGGATTCTTGCCTACAGTAGTAGATATAATGGTCATCTGAGTTAAATTCACCCATTCTAGCACATTTTAGTTCACTGATTCCTAAAATGTCGACATTCACTCTTGTCATTTCCTGTTTGACCACTTCCCGTTTGCCTTGATTCATGGACCTAACATTCCAGGTGTCTATGCAATATTGCTCTTTACGGCGTCGGAGTTTACTTCTGTTAGCAGTCACATCCACAATTGGGTGTTTTATTTGCTTTGGCTCCATGTCTTCATTCTTTCTGGAGTTATTTCTCCACTGATCTCCGCATGTTGGGTACCTACCAACCTGGAGAGTTCATATTTCAGAGATCATCTTCCAGGGTATCTTCCCGACCCAGGGATCGAACCCAGGTCTCCTGCATTGCAGACAGATTCTTTACCAACTGAGCCACAGGGGAAGCCATAGAATGCTGGAGTGGGTGGCCTGTCCCTTCTCCAGCAGATCTTCCTGACCTAGGAATCGAACCGGTGTCTCCAGTATTGCAGGTGGATTCTTTACCATCTGAGCTGTCAGGGAAGCCTAAATAACTGATTACCACTTCTTAATTGGAATCTTGGAGTGTGCTGCAGAAGTTTTTCTGGTATTATGCAGGATGCAAATGGATACTGTTGATACAGGGTATAATTAGATTTTACCCGTGGCCTTTCATAGAGGTATTTATTAGCTATTTTGTTCAATTTCTTCTGTAGTTGTTAGTCTTTTCAGGTTTTTGACAGTAAAGATAATTTTTATCTTCCATAAAAGTTGTCAACTTCACCCAATTAAAAAAGCTATTAGCAAACAGTTTTATGTAAAGTTTCCTTATAACATTTGATTTCTTCCATATCTGATTAAAATCCTTTTATCATTGCCAATTTTATGTCTTGTATTTTCATTAAAAAATAATTAGATGGAGGTATGTGTACTGATATTTTTGAAATACTGGGCTTATCTTGAATTCTTTTGTTTTTCTACTCTCTGAGTGCAAAGTTAGGGCTCCCCAGGTGGCTCAGTGGTAAAGACTTGCCCGCCGAGTAGGAGACGTGAGTTCAGTCCCTGGGCCGGGAAGATCCCCTGGAGAAGGAAATGGCAACCCACTCCAGTGTTCTTGCCTGGAGAATCCCATGGACAGAGGAGCCTGGTGGGCTACAGTCCATGGGTTCACAAAGGGTTGGACACAATTCAGCGACTAAACAATAACAGTGGAAAAAACATATAATTTTACCTATATTGCCTCTTCTAGGCTTTTCTAATAATTTAATGTGCCCAGTTATTTTTATTTTTTTTTGTTAAAGCTTTTATTACTCTAAATTTGCTTCTGATGCCCGTATCTAATCCCCATATTGTTTGATGTATCATATTTTTGTTATTTCAAAGTGCTCAGTAAATACAACTGTGATTTTCTTCTTGACCTAAGAGTTGCCTAAGGAGGGTATTTTTAAATTATGAAGTGTGTGTGTATGTATATGTTAACAGTTGTTAATTTATAGTTTTACTATAATGTAAGCAGAGAAAAAGGCCCATATAAATTTCTATTTTTTTTCCTTTGTGATACATACAGGATTAATATTTAAAATGTTCTTCAAGCACTGAGAAAAAAGATGTGTCCCCTGTAGGGTGTATAGTTCCCTATGTTTATTTATTTATTCACTTTATTTCAGATGCCTTCTACATTTTGACTACTTTAACCGTCATAACTTATTAGGATTAAAGTTTTATATTACTGTTGTGTGTTTGTCGTTTTTCTCACTTTTTAAAACATGTTTCAGTACTATGTTATGTGATGCTTAAAGTTTGTCATTGATATTTTCATAATGGATTTTCCTTTTCATCAATTAAAATAATCTTTTCAATAAATGTTGCTGGTCAATTTGATACTCAAATGGGGACAAAATGAAACCCAATCTCTGCTTTCCACATGTACATTTGATTTAAGATCTAAATGTGAAAAGTAAAATAATGAAGCATCCATAGGACAATATAAGAGAATATCTTCTTTATCTTAAAGTGGGAAAATATTTCTTAAACAATACAGAACTTTGTAACATAAAAGGACAGTGATGATATGCTCCATCATTGACAGATTAAGAACTTTTGTCATCAGAAGATAGCAGAAAAGAGAGAAAAAGTAAACAAAAGAAAGAGAGCACATATTCCAGACAGAGGGCATCTATCCATGTTATATAAATAGTCTTGTAAATCAATAATGAAAAAAAACATAACCCGGTAGAAAAAGGGGAATGAGAATTGAACAGGCACTTTAGAAAAGAGGATATTCAAGTGGTTAATAAATATGTGAAAAATTGTTCAACTTATTCACCAGGGAAATGCTGATTAAAAGCTTGATGAGATACTACCACAGCACTCCCTAGAGTGGGTAGAATTTAAAAGATTGACAGTATCAGGTGTCAGCAGAATGTGAATGGCAGTGAAACTCTACTGCTGCCAAAAAGCCACTTAGAACGTTCTGCCAGCATCTGCCAAAGCTCTGTGTACCCAGAAACCTATATATCCCAGCAGTTTCATAAGATTCATGCAGATAACCAGTAAAATCAACTACAATCATTTTCAAAGCAGCAGTGTTTGTGTAAGTCAAAACCTCAAGACAGAAATGTCCATTAGCAGTAAAATGAATGAGTAAATTGTGTAATCTAATCCAACGCTACACAGCAATGAGTAGAGTGATGAAAATGCCCAAATGACAGCTCCAAGCATGGATGTATTTCACAAATAATACTTGTCCATTACAAGTCATCAGATACAGAAGAGTACATATTACATAGTATTCCGTGTATATAAGATTGAAACAGGCAAGACTAATCTGGGCTTTAGACCTCTGGATAGTGGTTAGTCTGGGGAGGAGGACCAGATAATGATTAGGAAGTGGTATTCAGGAGATGTCTGGATACCACTGGACACCCTAGAGTATGAAGTCAAGTGGGCCTTAGGAAGCATTACTACAACCAGAGCTAGTGGAGGTGATTAAATTACAGCTGAACTATTTCAAATCCTAAAATATGATGCTGTTAAAGTGCTGCACTCAATATGCCAGCAAATTTGGAAAACTCAGCAGTGGCCACAGGGCTGGAAAAGGTCAGTTTTCATTCCAATCCCAAAGAAAGGCAATCCCAAAGAATGCTCAAACTACCACACAGTTTCGCTCATGTCACATGCTAGCAAAGTAATGTTTAAAATCCTTCAAGCTATGCTTCAACAGTATGTGAACTGAGAACTTCCAGACATACAAGCTGGATTTACAAAAGGCAGAGGAACTAGAGATCAAATTGCCAACATCCATTGGATCGTAGAAAAAGCAAGGGAATTCCAGAAAAACATCTGCTTCTGCTTCATTGACTACCCTAAAGCCTTTGTGTGGATCACAACAAACTGTGGAAAATTCTTAGACAGGAACACCACATCACGTTACCTGTCTCCTGAGAAACCTGTATGCAGGTCAAGAAGCAATAGTTAGAACTGGACATGGAATAATGGACTGGTTCCAAATTGGGAACAAAGTAGGTCAAAGCTGGATATTGTCACCCTGCTGATTTAACTTACATGCAGAGTACATCATGAGAAACGCTGGGCTGGAGGAAGCACAAGCTGGAATCAAGACTGCCGGGAGAAATATCAGTAACCTCAGATACGCAGATGACACCACCCTAATGGCAGAAAGTGAAGAAGAACTAAAGAGCCTCTTGATGAAAGTGAAAGAGGAGAGTGAAAAAGCTGACTTAAAACTCAGCATTCCAAAAATGAAGATCATGGCATCCAGTCCCATCACTTCATGGCAAATACATGGGGTAACAATGGAAGTGACAGACTTTATTTTGGGGGGCTCCAAAATCACTGCAGACGGTGACTACAGCCATGAAATTAAGAGATGCTTGCTTGAAAGAAAAGCAATGGCAGACCTAGACAGTGTTTTAAAAAGGAGAGATGTCACTTGCCGACAGTGGCCCATCTAGTCAAAGTATGGTTTTTCCAGTAGTCATTGTATAGATGTGAGAGTTGGACCATAAAGAAGGCTGAGCGCCAAAGTATTGATGCTGTCAAGCAGTGGTATATTGGATAAGAGTCTTGAAAGTCGCTTAGACAACAAGGAGATCAAACCAGTCAATCCTAAAGGAAATCAGTCCTGAGTATTCATTGGAAGGACTGATGCTGAACCTGAAGCTCCAACACTTTGGCCACCTGATGCAAAGAGCCAACTAACTGGAAAAACCTTGATGCTGGGAAAGCTTGAGGGCAGAAGGAGTAACAAGGATGAGATGGCATCGCCAACCCAATGGACATGAGTTTGAGCAAACTGTAGGAGTTAGTGAAGGACAGGGAAGCCTGGCGTGCTGCAGTCCATAGGGTCACAAAGATTTCGACACAACTAAATGACTGAACAACAACAATTCAAAACACGTCTCTGTGTTAGTAATGTTCTATTTGTTGACATGGGTGGTGGTTACATGGGTATACTGACTTTAGGATAATTCAGTGAATTGTAAAATTTATTATTTGTGAGCTTTTTTGCATGTATATTGCACTTTGATTTAAAAAGTATACAAAGGATATAAATGACAAGAAGCAAAATTATTGATATAGTGTAAGGATACTATTAATATTAAAATAATAGTAGAAATTCAGTATGACTTACCCACAAGTTTGTCAGCTGTTCTGCTGAAGGTGTCCGTAAATAATGTCTCTGCCAGTTATTTATGGACTTCCCTGATGTGATCCGCCTAAAATGCCTGTATGGTCCCAACCAGCTTCTTGTGTCCTGGTGTATTTGTATTGCAGGGTGCATTCCAAACAAAATAAAGCTCCCCCCCACCCCCCCGCCACCCGAATTCTTTTCTGGCTTTGCTTTTGTTTTCTTTTGGCAGCTATATCTTTGCCCTACTTTTTAAAAATTATTTTCCTCTTTTGAATTTTTACTTATTTGGAGTCATTGACTTTGCAAAGGAATTTTTATTTATTTTCACTCATAATCATAAATGTTGTCTTTATTTTTTATGCTTTATTGCTATTGTTATGCACTCTGTGTGTGTAGATAATTAAACTTTATTCATTCATAATCATAATTGTTGTTTTCTTACTTTTATGCTGCTTGATATTGCTGCATCCTTTGGGGCTTCCCTTGTGGCTCAGTGGTAAAGAATCCACTTGCCAATGCAGGAGACAATGAGGATTTGATCTCTGAGTCAGGAAGACCCCCTGGAGGAGGAAATGGTAACTTACTCCAGCATTCTTGCCTGGAAATCCCATGGACAGAGGACCCTGGTGGGCGTCTGTGAGGTTGCAAGATGGCAACAGTAATGTACTCCGTGAGTGTGTGAAGGCAATAAAACTTTATTTTTAATTGAAACTTTAAGTTTCTCTGAATATTTGTACCTATGTTTTTCTAATTACCTGTATCAAAAATAAATTAATTTTTTACAATTCCACTAGTTTAAGATGAAACCATTCATTTTCCCTATCCTTTTTTTTTCTCATTCTTACCTTTTATTATGTAGTTTTTGATCCAGATTAAACTTTTTTGGATTATGTTTTGTATTTTGTTTAATTTCAGGAGTTAATCATGAGACTTAACACTATGTTTTATAACTACATTTATAATCATTAATTTATTCACCCCCAAATTTATTATATACCTGCTAAAGCTCCACATACTCTTTTAGGCAAATAAGAATATAAATGAAAAAGATAGATGGGGCTCTTAATCTCATCAAACTTTATATTATTTGGGTTAGATGGTCAATAAATAGTTACATAAGATATGATGCTTTTATATCTTGAAGGCCTTCCCTGGTGGCTTAGATGGTAAAGAATATGTCTGCAATGTGGGAGATACAGGTTTAATCCCTAGGTCAGAAGACCCCCTGGAGAAGGGATTAGCTACCCACTCCAGTATTCTTGCTTGGAGAATTCCATGAACGGAGGAGCTTGGGATCCTACAGTCCATGGGATCACAAAACAGCTGGACACAACTGTGCAGCTAACACTTAGGAAGGGAATCAACAGGGTGAAATGATAAAGACTGCAGTTGGGATTGAGGCTCTGTCTTAGGTTGGTCAGACAGGCTTTTTTGAAGCAGTGACATTTAAGCTGAGACTTGAAGAAGCAGAAAGAGACATAGAATGGGTGATGAGCAGTCAGGCTGAGTGGCCAATGCCCTGATGAGGTACAGAGTTTTAGCTTTTGAAGAACTTTTATTAGCAATTACTTACTACTTATGTCAGTCATGGTAGTAGGTATTTAAGATGTAGTCATGAATGTGTGAAGTTTATGCCTTTAAAGAAGTTGCATTTTACCTAGAACAAATGAAAAGCAATTTCAGACTGTGATAAGTGCTATGAAGATGAAAAATTGGAAAGATGCTGAGTGAAGAGAGGGGACCACTTTAGGTAATATAATGAGGGAAGTTTTTCTGAGGCAGTGATACCAATAGAAAGGTTCAGCCATGTGAAAACCTAGGGGAAGGGCATCTACAGCAGGATGTCAGTTGGATTGGAGACAAGTTATTGAGAAAAGAAGACAGCTGGTGTTGAACTGGTAAAGACCTTGGACTTTTTCTAAGTACAGTGGGAAACTATAGGTTCAGGTTTTATAACAAGAAGACTGTCAACTCTAGGGCATCAAACAAGACAGAAGCATCTCATGCAGCAACTCAGTATGGAGTTGATAACGGGCTCTGTTCCACAGGGTTGTGTAAGGACCCTGGTTCCTTCTGTCTTGGTCTTTAACCATCTGGAAAGGTGTTACCCCTGTGTGTGTGGTTCAAGCTGCCTTACCATCTATATGTCCATGTCTCTAACTTTGCAAAGAGGGAGTGAAGGACTAGTGACTTTGTTTTTAAGTGTGGCTTCCACTTAAATTGTTAGTCATCATTTAGTCACATGTGCACTCTTACCATGGGAGCTTTAGAAGCGTAATCCCTAGCTTGTTAGCCTGTGGCCTCATAAAACTTGTGTGTGTATGTGTGGGTTATTAATAAAAATAAGAAGTGGAGAATAGGTATTGGGGGACAAATAGTAATATCACAAAGCCACTGAAGTGCTTTCAACAGGGGTTGAACTTTCATTAAAAAAAATTACCCTCATCCCTGTGAATATATTGTGCATGTGTGTGTGGGGGGGCAGAAAGATTAAAATGGGGGCCAGTTAGTCTAGGTGAGTGGTTTATGGTGACCTGGGCCAAGTGGGAGGCAATGAAAATGGAGAGAAGTAGATGGATTGAGTGTATTTTAGATGTAGCGCAACTCGATGAAGGCTCAGTTTCAGGGGACATGTAGGCCCAAGATAGTCAATTTTGGAGCCACTCGTATTGCTGGATTTAAAACCATGGGACTGAATGAAATCCTTTTGAGTGAGTGCATGGGTAGAGAAGAAAGGGTGCTTAGGACTGAGAGTTGGGGAACTTTTTAAACATATAAAGGTGGCGGCAAGAGCCAGCAAAAGATACTGTGATGAATAATGTAATGGAAAAGAATATATATATGTGTGTGTGTGTGTGTAACTGAATCATTTTGCTGTACAGTAGAAATTAAACACAACATTATAAATCAAACTATCCTTGAATAAAATTTTAGAAAAATTTAAAAAAGACACTGAGAAGGAGTGGCTTGTGAGATAAGAAGCTAGAATAATAAGAGGCTAAGGAAAGGACATGTTTCAAGAAGAGTAGTTATGTCTGTTAAATGCTTCTTAAAATATTGAGCAAGATGGGATCCAGAAGGTTATTGTGTATGATAATATGTATTGTCGTTGAACTTGACAAATTCCCAATTTGGGGAGGTTTGACAAGAGTCATTTAAGTGGATTAATAGGGTCAGAAGCCAGACTGTAGAAGGCTGAAGAGTGACGCAGTGAAAGTATAAATTGGTCCAGCCACTCAGGAGAGCGCTTTGGCGCTAAATCTGTGAGTACTGTAAGGCTTTGTGCTTCCACTCCCAGGAACATCATGGTAGTCTTGTACGTGTGTACCTGGAAGACATGCCATGCTTAAGAGTGTTTGTTAGTGGTATTGTTCATATGAGCCTCACACTAGGAATAACCCTAATGTCTGTCAACAGAAGAATGGATAAATAGACTGCTACATATTGATACGTAAAATGGACTGCTGTTCCAGAGCAAAAGTTGGTGGACTATTGCCTTGTGCATTAGCATGATGAAACCGCAAAACAATATTGATCAAAACAAGCAGTTCACACAAGAATATATACTATTTGATTCTATTACGTAAATTACAAAGATAGTAAAATTTTATGTTTCTTATATGGATACATGAATATTGTCAAGACGTCAAAGGAAAAAACCAACACAAAATTTAGGAAAGAGGCAAGTAGGGAGCTTCAGATATGTTGGTGATGGTTTATTTCTTAAGCTGGATGGTGGACACTTGAATATTCACTGTAAAAAGTGCTGTTCTTTAAAGGTTTTTATTAATGTATTATCTTGTGTATGCTCTACTTTAAAGTTTTATTAAAAATCCTCCAAACAATGGAAGAGTGAATGTGAAGTAAAGGTGTGGTGAAAGTGAATATGGACATTTTGAGAAACTTTCCTATGATGCAAATCTGAGAAAGAATAAAAATAACGATTACTGATCTTGATAAGAAAATTAAGGAGGGCAAAGACTAGGAAACAGTTAATCAGAGATGGAAGTTTGGAGATTACATTTTGAAAATAGTACATATTGTAGGAATGGATGAGTAAGGTGAAGTAGAGGAGAGGATTGTTAGAGGTGGGAAGGCCAAGGAACCAAAGGCCAAGTGCATGTTGATGTTCCTGGAAACGATGACAGGAGTAAAACAGAAGAGGACATGAACTTGGAGGGTGGTCTGCAGTGACTAGAGATGGAGGAAGGCCTCAGTGAAGAAGAGTGATCTTCAGGGATGTTGGAAGAGGAAGGAGCAGACGTGGTTTAGGTGTTGGAACGGTAAGCCTTTACTGCGCCTCTTAGCCTTGAGGATATGTGCTTAGAGTTTAAAAAACAAAAAACCCTCTATTTGAAATGAATTGACATTCTTAGAGGACAGCTAAGTTTCAGTGAAATCCAGAAAACTGAGGAAACATCCAAAGACTAGACTGAGGATATAGTTGAGATTTCTGATTTCAGAGTAATTCCAGAAGGCATTGCATAGTGGGGACATTTTGAGACCTGGGTTGGAGTCTTGGGGGAACTCTTAACCACCTACGTCCTCAGAAGAAGAATCAGAATATTTTTCTCTATATGAATGGTTCCAGTGCCTACTCTCAGTCCATTTATGCTATGGTGTTTTTCCTCTCGGATTATTCTGTCTTATTTACAGACAGGCTTTACCACTTCTTTTAGTAGTGTTTTGGAATGTGCATAGTAGTTGTATACCTGGTGAGCCTTTGTATATCTTGGCCAGATAATGAAGTCATTGGGAAAAGTCTCTGTCTCTGGAAAATCAGTAGCCCTTGTTTCACTGATTCTAATACTTGAATTGGTTGGCAGATTTTAAATAGTCAAGACTTGCATTCTTACTTAGATACCTGATATCTTAATAATAATCAGATAATCACAATGTTGTGATCACTCATCTAGAGGCAGATCTCCTGGAATGCGAAGTCAAATGGTCCTTGGAAGCATTGCTACGCACAAAGCTAGTGGAGGTGATGGGATTCCAGTTGAGCTCTTTCAAATCTTAAAAGATGATGCTGTGAAAGTGCTACACTCAATATGCCAGCAATATTGGAAAACTCAGCAGTGGCCACGGGACTGGAAAAGATCAGTTTTCATTCCAGTCCCAAAGAAAGGCAATGCCAAACAATGTTCGTACTACTGCACAATTGCACTCATCTCACACGCTAGTAAAGCAATGCTCAAAATTCTCCAAGCCAGGCTTCAACAGTACGTGAACTGTGAACTTCCAGATGTTCAAGCTGGATTTAGAAAAGGCAGAGGAACCAGAGATCAAATTACCAACATCTGATGGATCATCATAAAAGCAAGAGAATTCCAGAAAAACATCTACTTCTGCTTTACTGATTACGCCAAAGACTTTGACTGTGTGGATCACCACAAACTGTGGAAAATTCTTAAAGAGATGAGACTATAAGACCACCTGACCTGCCTCCTGAGAAATCTGTATGCAGGTCAAGAAACAACAGTTAGAACTGGACAGTTTGGAACAGACTGGTTCCAAATTGGGAAAGGAGTATGTCAAGGCTGTATATTGTCACCCTGCTTATTTAACTTATATGCAGAGTACATCATGAGAAACACTGGACTGGATGAAGGACAAGCTGGAATCAAGATTGCCGGTAACGTCAGATATGCTGATGACACCACCCTTATGGCAGAAAGTGAAGAAGAACTGAATAGCCTCTTGATGAAAGTGAAAGAGGAGAGTGGAAAAGTTGGCTTAAAACTCAGCATTTAGAAAACTAAGATCATGGCATCTGGTCCCATCACTTCATGGCAAATAGGTGGGGAAACAGTGGAAACACTGACAGACTTTAATTTGGGGGGCTCCAAAATCACTGCAGATAGTGACTGCAACCATGAACTTAAAAGATGCTTACTCCTTGGAAGAAAAGCTATGACCAACCTAGACAGCATATTAAAAAGCAGAGACATTACTTTGCCAGCAAAGGTCCGTGTAGTCAAGGCTATGGTTTTTCTAGTAGTCATGTGCATGGATGTGAGAGTTGGACTAAAAAAGCTAAGCACCGAAGAGTTGATGCTTTTGAACCGTGGCATTGGAGAAGACTCTTGAGAGTCCCTTGAACTGCATGGATATCCAACCAGTCTATCCTAATGGAAATCAGTCCTGAATATTTATTGCAAGGACTGAAGCTGAAACTCCAATGTGTTGCCCACCTGGTGCAAAGAACTGACTCATTTGAAAAGACCCTAATGCTGGGAAAGATTGAGGGCAGGAGGAGAAGTGGATGACAGAGGATGAGATGGTTGGATGGCATCACTGACTCAATGCACATGAGTTTGAGCAAGCTCTGGGAGTTGGTAATGGACAGGGAGGCCTGGCATGCTCCAGTCCATGGACAACAGACTGTCTGACTCTTGGTGATCCCATGGACTGCAACACCCAGGCCTCCTTGTCCTTCACCATCTCTCGGAGCTTTCTCAAACTCTTGTCCATTGAGTCGGTGATGCCATCCAACCATCTCGTCCTCTGTCATCCCCTTCTCCTCTTGCCTTCAATCTTTCCCAGCATCAGGGTCTTTTCTGATGAGTTGCTCTTCGCAGCTGGTAGCCAAAGTATTGGAGCTTCAGCTTCAGCATCAGTCCTTCCAAGGAATATTCAGGGTTGATTTCCTTTAGGATGGACTGGTTGGATGTCCTTGCAGTCCAAGAGTCTCTCAAGAGTCTTCTCCAACACCACAGTTCAAAATCATCAATTCTTCGGCACTCAGCTTTCTTTATAGTCCAACTCCCACATCCATACATAACTACTGGAAAAACCATAGCTTTGACTATACAGCTATTACTTTATTGGCAAAGTAATATCTCTGCTTTTCAATACGCTCTCTAGGTTTGTCATAGCTTTTCTTCCAATGAACAAGTGTCTTTTAATTTCATGGCTGCAGTCACCATCTACTGTGACTTTGGAGCCCAATAAAATAAAGTCTTGTCACTGTTTCCATTGTTACGTTCTGTATTTGCCTTGAAGTGATGGGATTGGATTCCATGATCTTAGATTTTTGAATGTTGAGTTTTAAGCCAGCTTTTTCACTCCCCTCTTTCAACTTCATCTAGAGGCTCTTCAGTTCCTCTTTCCTTTTTGCCATTAGGGTGGTGACATCTGTATATCTGATAATTGGTATTTCTCCCAGCAATCTTGATTCCAGCTTGTCCTTCATCCAGCCTGGCATTTCTCATGATGTACTCTGCATATAAGTTAAATAAGCAGGGTGACAATATACAGCCTTGACGGACGCCTTTCCCGATTTGGAACCAGTCTGTTGATCCATGTCCAGTTCTAACTGTTGCTACCAGACCTGCATACAGGTTTCTCAAGAGGTAGGTCAGGTGGTCTGGTATTCCCATCTCTTTAAGAATTTTCCACAGTTTGTTGTGATCCACACAGTCAAAGGCTTTGGCAGAGTCAATGAAGCAGAAGTAGATGTTTTTCAGGAATTATCTTGCTTTTTCTATGATCCAGTGGATGTGACAATTTGATCTCTGGTTCCTCTGCCTTTTCTAAATCCAGCTTGAACATCTGGAAGTTCACAGTTCACGTACTGTTGAAGCCTGGCTTGGAGAATTTTGAGCATTACTTTATTAGCGTGTGAGATGAGTGTAATTGTGCAGTATTTGAGCATTGTTTGGCATTGCCTTTCTTTGGGACTGGAATGAAAACTGATCTTTTCCAGTCCCGTGGCCACTGCTGAGTTTTCCAATATTGCTGGCATATTGAGTGTAGCACTTTCACAGCATCATCTTTTAGGATTTGAAAGAGCTCAACTGGAATCCCATCACCTCCATTAGCTTTGTTTGTTTGTGAAGTAAAGGCCCACTTTACTTCACACTCCAGGATGTCTGGCTCTAGGTGAGTGACCACACCATCGTTATGTTATCTGGGTCATTAAGATCTTTTTTGTATAGTTCTACTGTGGCTTGTTGTCACCTCTTCTTCATATCTTCTGCTTCTGTTGAGTTCATACCATTTCTGCCTTTTATTGTTCCCATCTTTGCATGAAATGTTCCCTTGGTATCTCTAATGTTCTTGAAGTGGTCTCTAGTCTTTCCCATTCTATTGTTTTCCTCTGTATCTTTGCATTGATCTGTATGAGTCATCATTATGGAGGGTGAGGAGTACTGGATGGTGTCAGCTAGTTCTGTGACTTGGGCAAGCAGTGTAATCTCTTATGATTTTGGTTTCTTTAGCTATACAGTTCCAAGGTCTCTTTCAAAAATTCCGTGGGTTTCTAATTTTTTTCTTTTTGTTAATTTAATCTTTGTAATTCCTTCTTTCCCCAGTATCGTTTAGATTCAGGTATCTACTACAAGTAAAATCAAAGCCTCTGAAAATGGGAACTTTTCATTTAAATTGTGCCAGTTCACTTAAATTCATTTAAACTGTCACAACTTTGTATATGACACTGCAGAGAAGTTCATTATTATGGGCTTTACAGTATGCATTTTGACCCCTAAAGAACACACTAGGTCCTCTTAAACATATTCACTAATCGACTGGTCAATTAATTCTCTGTTGTGAACTTACTAGATACCTGTGTCTGTTCCAGATCCTGAGAAATCATGAGATGTTAGTGAATTACTTGGGTGTTGCTTCTGCATGCCAGAAATCTTCGAGAGATGTTCACTGCATAATAGTTTGAAGCCTAGTTGTTAAATTTGTTCATTTTTGTGAAATGATAAAATACCTAAATGCTACTTTAAAACATTTTTGTTTCAGATTAGAGATGAACACAAAGACAGTGATTTCAAAAATTTATTTACCCAAGATCCAGTTACAAACATGTATTATAACCATATTATACAAACATATAAATATGTGTATCTAAGTGCATGTAACTGAAAATTTTTATAAAACAATACTTTTTATTATGATATATTATGAACTGTAATATTTTAATTCTATTCTATCTTTGTGGAAAAGTTAGTTGCAATCTATCAAACTGAGTTTACCCGTAAATGGATCTTAATCCACACATTAAAAAAATCTTACACTTAAATGTCTAAAAGGAAACATCATTAAATAGGCTGCTGTTTTTTTCTTGTTTTTTAGGCCTTTTCTATTATTTCTTTATTTGAACCAGAAATTGCCGGGGTCCAGCCTCAGCAGGATCCAGGGGTACCCTCAGGATGAACGGCGTTGGCGAGAAAGAGAGAGAGAGAGAGAGCGAGCAGACTGGGGGTGTGTAGTAGAGTCTGGCAAATCTTTATTTTTTTTTTTACTGTAGCTTTTATATTCTAAGTTAGTACATTTTTTAAGGGGAGGATAGTTTAATATTACATCGGCCTATCCTTCACGAAACCAGGGTGTCTTCTGCAACTTCTTTGTGAGAGTCTTATACATTATCTTCTGGCCTTGGGGCCTATTGACATTTTATGACCTAGGTGAATGCAAAGCCGTTTTCCATAATCTATTCTTTAATGAACACAAAGGTCAGTCCTTTTGCAGAAGTTATCAGTTAAATTTATCTAAAAGGTTTACCACACAAAGACTCTGCAGCTCTGGTGAGGCAGCCCCTGTTTAGCATTCCTGGTTAAAATGAACAATTCTAAACTCTTATTTTTCTAAATCTTTAACTATAACCACTTTCAGAATAATATTTTTGTGTTCTCTAATAGGGCTTCCTCACCCCCGAAGGGCTCTGTGCCTATTAGGGCCTTTATGTGATCAGGTTCTTTATGCTGTGTATGATTAAGGTGTTGTGAGCAGTCATGTGCATTAGTACGCATTTGCCAAGAAGGCTAGAATGCCAGCAAAGGGGTCTAAATTGAAACACTCCTTTCATGCTGGATAATCTTATAGGATACTGCCGTCCGGGGGACATATTGATTAAAGTTCTAAGTTGATTCTGTTTGGAGAGAGATCGGGGAAGGCCTTCTGCCTGTGTCACAGAAATTAGGGAGTAGTCTAATATAGCAAGCATCAGAAAGACAGAGATCATCTTTAAGGTGAGCGCCGGGGCAGCTTTTCGAAATCCCCGAGGTCCTGATCTGCCTTGCTTGTCAGGTCTTCTCCTCACGACCTTTCATGGGTGGGATCTCATGTGCTGGCTCTCGGCAAGAAATCGTTTATCTGACTTTAAAAGTTATGATTTGTTAAATTTACTAAAAGTATAGAAATTTGATTCTCTATCTCATCCAACTAATTTTTATGCAAGATTATTTTAAATATTAGACTGTATTATTCCTATATAAGCTTTAAACTAAGAGCCATTCTCTGTAGCCATATCATAATTTTTAACTAAATTTATTTTTAACAGAGTGTATCACTAGGATAAAACATTAAGCTCCCACCTCAAACGTCTTCAAGGATAGTCACATTAAACTTAAAAAAAAATCCTATGAGAAAGAAGTGTGTCCTTATTTAAAGTCCATATGAATCTAATTTTTCTTTAATCTTGTGAGACTGATCCTTATCACGAGGCACAAATGCATACTGTAAAGCCCATAATAATGGACTTCTCTGCAGTGTCATATACAAAGTTGTGACAGTTTAAATGAATGTTTAAATGAATTTAAGTGAACTGGCACAATTTAAATGAAAAGTTCCCATTTTCAGAGGCTTTAACACAGTAGTTAAACAGAAGGATTCTAGAACCATATTTCCAGAGTTCAAATCTTGTCTCCATCAGTTGGAAAACCTTGGGCAAGTTAGTTACTTAATCTCTTTGTGCCTCAGTTTCCTCAAATTGTTGTTGTTCAGTCGCTCAGTCGTGTCCGACTCTTTGTGATCCCATAGACTGCAGCTCGCCAGGCCTCCTTGTCCTTCACCATCTCCTGGAGCCTGCTCAAACTCATGTTACCTCAGTAGAATGATTATGATTCAAATTGCTAACACGGCGTGTATGTGTTCAGTTGCGTCCGACTTTTTGCGAGCTTATAGACTCTAGCCTGCCAGGCTCCTCTGTCCATGGAATTTTCCAGGCAAGAATACCAGAGTGGGTTGCCATTTCCTTCTCCATGGGATCTTCCTGATCCAGAGATCAAACCCATGTCTTTTGTATCTCTTGCATTGGCAGACGGATTCTTTACCAACTGTGCTACCTAGGAAGCCCCAGTATGGAGAAGCAGGCCATACAGAATAGACGGGTAAACATTTGAATGTATCTTTTAGGAAAGAGGTGGCATTAGGATGGATGCAGAGGGGTGTTTTGTTCTTATTTAAAAACATAATGGTGAGCACCCTGCACCCTCTCGTGCACACGCATTCCTGCCTCTTCCAGTATATCCATTCATTCTTAAATCTCATGATTCTTTCAGGTGTTGTAGATGTTACACTAGAAGACTCTTTCTCCTAGGGTAACTCATAATAATTGTTATGCTGGGAGTTTGTAACTTCATTTTTGTGCTGAGTTTTCTTCAAAGCCCCTTTTCACTCTTCCCTATCTCCTCCTCCTCCCCGTGTCAGTTAGCCTTACTGTGCAACAAACTCTTTCAAAATTAGTGGCTTAAAATATTGCTCATTAGCCTCTGGTTAACGAGGAAGTTTTATAGTCAGCTCGTGAATTGGCTGGGTTTAGGTGATTCTGGACAGTTTGTCTCACATGTCTGACTGGCAATTGTCAGGCAGGTTGGTTTAGGGAGCCTTAGCTGGGATGGCTTGTCTCTGCTCTAAGTGGCCTCTTATTTTCTAGCATGCTAGCCTGGGCTTTGTTTCACAGTGGTCTTGGCATCTCAGGAGGATGCAGACACCCATGTTCAAGCAAATCGTTACGCTCCTGTTGGGGTTGCATTTGTTGATGCCCTATTGGTCAAAACAAATGTCACGGAAAACTCAAGAGTCATTGTGCAAGAGGATTATCCAAGGACATAGATAAAGGGAAGTGTTGATTATTTGGAAGTCTTTATGGTTCAATTTATGAAGCACATTCTGTTACCGAATTTTTACCACATCCTAGATCCCTGTGTAAGTTTTGATTGGAGTCTGTTGTTTGATAGATGAACATTTAATTTGATGGGAACTTGCCACATATTCTTTTCCTCATGCCATTTCAGGATTTTCTATTTTGAATAGATTTTTAATAGTTACCTTGGATGTATAGTCATTAACCTTTGGACGCTCTCCTGCAGAAAGCTAACAACCAAATGCTTGTGGGAGATAGCCAGGGTGATGTAATTGAGTGAGGCCAACCTAGTTCAGGTATGAAAAAATACACTTTTGTAAATTGGAAAACAGAGGATGCTTGTCAAAAGGTGTAGCCTGTCCTCACACGTCATGTGAGGATGTGGGACCAGTATTCCCAGACCTCCTTGTTTTTCACGAGAACGAGGAAATCTGTTTCAACGCGAAATCTCTTGGTTTTGAATGTTAAAATTTAATTGAATGCGAAAATTGAAATGCAATTTGAAAAACAAAAATAGTGATACTGTTTACTGAAGAAAATCTTATCTATTGGCTAAATTCAAGAAAAAACTGTCAATTTGTGACTTCTTTGAAAAATGAAAGTATAGTCACTCAGTCGTGTCCAACTCTTTTCAACCCCATGGACTGTAGACCCCCAGGCTCCTCTGTCCATGGAATTCTCCAGGCAAGAATACTGGAGTGGGTTGCCATGCCCTTCTCCAGGGGATCTTCCTGACCCAGGGATCAAACCTGGGTATCCTGCATTGCAGGCAGATTCTTTACTCTCTGAGCCTTTTTAATGGATCTCAAAGAACTCCTAACTGAGGCCATCTGTCATCTGGTTTGAACCTGAATAGTTCTGATCTTATCTGCCACTAACTCCCCAGTTTGTCATCCTTTCCATATTCTCGTCAAGGATGAATCTTTACTGTTCCTCAAGGCAAGCTCTCTTTTCTGACCCTTTGACTTAGGCATGCTTTTCTTTTTTTCACTGTCATCCCATCTTGCTGTCCTCGAGTGATATTCTTCCTGAGCCTTTAAAACTCAACTTGGATATCTCCACTAACATCACACTTTATTGAGTGTTCTGTGTGAACCTCGAAGTACTTTTAAGTCTTTCTCATGGCATTTGTAATGTTCTTCCCTGTATTGAAGTTATTTGTGCTTTATTATTTGTGTATGCTTTATTATTCTGCTAGAATGTGGAATTCATAACTTGGCTGGATTTTATATTTCCTACATTGGTTAGTATGGCTATCATGCCTGGATTCCTGCCTAGCTACTCAAGTGAGGTCTCACTGACTTTCCCTGACAGGACTAGTTTGGAATCCCAAGGCTGAAAAGAAAGGGAATTTGCTGCCGAGTTTTTCTTCTGTGGAAGTTCTGTGTAACTTGGAGGTAAGAAGAGAGGCAATGGATTGAATGTTGGCCCAATTAAAGAAGTGAGCTGTTAAGTTGGAAGGTCAGAACAGGCAGAAATCTGACGAGTGGCCTGATACTGGTTAGCCTGACATGATCAGATAGACTGTGGAGGTGGGCAGATCAGCAGGCTGGCTGGTTTCAGTTTAGAGTCTCTCAGAAGCATCGCTTGCGTGGGGTTCCTCTAGCTCTCAGGCTGTATATCGTTAAAGTCCCTTCATGAACCCAAAGGTATTTTTTTCTCATCATCTTGATTATAATTTTAATTTAAATGATGATTTCTGTGGAAATTTGCTTGCTTGCTCTTTCTTTTGCAGCATGGTCTCCTACTAACATTTTTGTTTTATTTTTAGAGAAAATATTCATTTGAATTTGTATATACACAGCTGGAGTAAAACCAAGCTGACTTTAACTAGCATCCTCAGAATAGAAGAGGTGAACTGGCAGTAGGGCCCTTGTTGTGGGATCACCAGCCAACTTATTGACACTCTTGGTAGCTTTTATTTGGTAGCCTGCCTATAGGTATTAAAATGCAATCCCTATCAAGCTACCAATGGTATTTATCACAGAGCTAGAATAAATAATTTCACAATTTGTATGGAAATACAAAAAACCTCAAATAACCAAAGCAATCTTGAGAAAGAAGAATGGAACTGGAAGAATCAACCTGCCTGACTTCAGGCTATACTACAAAGCAACAGTCATCAAGACAGTATGGTGCTGGCACAAAGACAGAAATATAGATCAATGGAACAAAATAGAAAGCCCAGAGATAAATCCACGCACATATGGACACCTTATCGTTGACAAAGGAGGCAAGAATATACAATAGAGAAAAGACAATCTATTTAACAAGTGGTGCTGGGAAAACTGGTCAACCATTTGTAAAAGAATGAAACTAGAACACTTTCTAACACCATACACAAAAATAAGCTCAAAATGGATTAAAGATCTGAATGTAAGACCAGAAACTATAAAACTCCTAGAGGAAAACATAGGCAAAACACTCTCGGATGTAAATCATAGCAGGATCGTTTATGACCCACCTCCCAGAGTAATGGAAATAAAAGCAAAAATAAACGAATGGGATCTAATTAAACTTAAAAGCTTTTGCACAATGAAGGAAACTATAAGCGAGGTGGAAAGACAGCCTTCAGAACAGGAGAAAATAACAGCAAATGAAGCAACTGACAAAGAATTAGTCTCAAAAATATACAAGCAACTCCTGCAGCTCAATTCTAGAAAAATAAACGACCCAGTCAAAAAATGGGCCGAAGAACTAAACAGACAGTTCTCCAAAGAAGACATACAGATGGCTAACAAACACATGAAAAGATGCTCAACATCACTGATTATCAGAGAAATGCAAATCAAAACCACAATGAGGTACCATCTCACGCCGGTCAGAATGGCTATTATCCAAAAGTCTACAAGCAATAAATGCTGGAGAGGGTGTGGAGAAAAGGGAACCCTCTTACACTGTTGGTGGGAATGCAAACTAGTACAGCCACTATGGAGAACAGTGTGGAGATTCCTTAAAAAACTGGAAATAGAACTGCCATACGACCGAGCAATTCCACTGCTGGGCATACATACCGAGGAAACCAGAATTGAAAGAGACACGCGCACCCCATTGTTCATCACAGCACTGTTTATAATGGCCAGGACATGGAAGCAACCTAGATGTCTAGTGGCAGACGAATGGATAAGAAAGCTGTGGTACATATACACAATGGAATATTACTCAGCCATTAAAAAGAATGCATTTGAATCAGTTCTAATGAGGTGGATGAAACTGGAGCCTATTATACAGAGTGAAGTAAGCCAGAAAGAAAAACACCACTACAGTATACTAACACATATATATGGAATTTAGAAAGATGCTAACAATGACCCTATATGCGAGACAGCAAAAGAGACACAGATGTAAGGAACAGTCTTTTGGACTCTGTGGGAGAAGGTGAGGGTGGGATGATTTGAGAGAATGGCATTGAAACGTGTATATTATCATATGTGAAACAGATCGCCAGTCCAGGTTGGATACATGAGACAGGGTGCTCAGGGCTGGTGCACTGGGATGACACTGAGGGATGGGATGAGGAGGGAGGTGGGAGGGGGGCTCAGGATGGGGGACAACATGTCCACCCATGGCTGATTCATGTTAATGTATGGCAAAAACCACCACAATATTGTAAAGTAATTAGCCTCCAATAAAAATAAAAATAAATAAACAAAATAAACAGCCTGTTGTGTAATACAAAAAAAATTACAGAGGATATTAATATGAGGGAACATAAGAATTTGAAGTTTTCTGGGCACTTCAAGTGAGTATCTTCTAGCATCTTAGTCTTCTGAGTTCCCCATGATGGTCCCCTAGTGTGTTTGAGGTAGACTTTAGATAATTTGGCAGTTCCAGGGGGAAAAGTGATGAGACAGTTTTGTTCAATATATTTAAAAAGTTTGAAATGTAAAGTATAATTACGATTTTTATGAAAATTCTATCATTATTAATAATTATAGTCTTAAAGGTTATGCTTTTAAAACAAGGGGAATGTTTGTCAGTTTATTTTAATTAAAATTCAGTTAACATAGTTTGTTGCTCCTAAAGCATCTTAATGTCATTAGTGATGTAAATTTGATTAAATTTGCTTTTGTTGTTTACTATAACATGGCATCATATTCTTACCTCAGAAGATGGATCATTATCTCTAAAGTGGTTTATTGATGCCTCAAGAAAGAGGTGGAAATAGTAACACAAATTCCAAAACTCAGAGTAAGTTTATAAATTTAAATGGTAAACTGAATCCCAGTACAAATAAAGTAGGTATTGGGACAAATGAATCAGCAAGTTTGATGATTTTGCATAAATGAAAGAGAAAGAGAAAATACAAATAAAATGCATGATTAATATCTGCAAATTTGATTTTATTATGTGGTTCTCTAACCCCTGGTGTGTTGTGTGTTATGAAACTTTGTAATTTATAGCAGGAGATCACTGAAGCCATTGTATTATTTTCAAAGTATGGTAACCACTTTTTTCTAGGGAGAAAGTAGGTAATGCTTTTGGAGGGGAGTGAAATTAATGCTTTTTGCAACTAAAGGGAGTGACAGGATCTCAATAGCAGACACTTCATTCAGAGTTGGACACCTTAAAATAATAATAGGTAAATGAGAACCTGTATATCTTGGTGGTAAAGAGCATGGCTGTCTGGGTTCATATCCCAGGTTTGTTTAATATTTACCAGTTATGTGTACTTGATCAAACAGCCTTCTTTTTGTATACCTCAGCTTTCTTATCTACATGGAGAGAATAGTGGTAATATGTACTACGTAGATTTGTTACGAGGATTATAGGAGGTAATATTTGTAAGCATTAGAACAACACTTGGCACATAGTAAATTCTATACAAGTATTAATTAAATAATTCAGAACTAAATGAAAATGTCTGTTAGAGGAAAGTGTTTTTATATAGATGAGATTATGAGTCATACAAATATAAATTGAACATTTATCAACAATTTTATTAACTCTGGTTCAAAGGAGAATTTAAAGAACCACACTTACTTACATTCACAGTAAGGAACTCTGAAGTGGAATTTATAAGTAAATGCAAATTGTCCATAGGACAGTATCAGTTGCATTCACGAGAACATAATTCATTTGCATTTCCACAGACAAGGATTATTTGCGTTTTTTCTGTTTTCTACAACTTGCGTGGGTGTGTGCATAGTTGCTCAGTCATGTCTGACTCTTTGCAACCCTATGGCTCCTCTGTCTGTGAAATTTTCCAGGTAAGAATACTGGAATTGCACTCCAGGGACTGAACCTGTGTGTCTTGGGTCTCCTGCATTGGCAGTCGGATTATTTATCACTAGTGTCACCTGGGAATACAGAATTATAGAATAGCTCAAAGACAAGGAAAGGTAGAGATTATTTGAGAGGGAGAGATCATTAGTGATCTCTAGGGCCTGGTAGTGATCTCCACTGAGCCAGAGCCCCAAATGACCGTCAGTTGAGGCACAATAAGAGTAGATTTTTAATCTCAAAATTCTGAGTATACTCTCTGAAGCTGAGTTAGAGGTTCAGGCTTCTTTATTTGGAAGGTGCTTGCTGGGTTGGAAATCTTTCTTCTTGACTCCTTATTTCAAGCAGAGATTCACTCTTGGGCTGGAAGCGCCTTTGTAAGTCCTCTCTTCTCCCTGTTTGGTGTGCCTCTCCCGTGGGGACTTCTCAGGCAGTTGGAACCCTCTTCTTGAGCCCCTGTGGACTATGTGCTCTGCTGTCTTGTTCTACTTCCTTTCTTGTAGGAATCCATTGTATAGTGTGGCATGTGGGTATTTTGTGGGTATTTTGGAACTTCATTGGCTGGCTTCTTTGGGAAACTTAAAATTTCTTCAAACTGGATTCTCTAAGACTAAGATCCCTTTCCCATTACTTCTGGTCCTTCTTCCTTCTGTTACACCTTTTATGTACGCTTCAGTTCCATTTCAATCCTTTGATATATCCCTCTTCAAAACTCCTAACTTCTCCATCTCTCTCTCCCTTGCTAAACTTTTTCCTTCCTACTTCAGCTACTCAGCTCATATAGCACTGGAACTTTAGGCCCCTTGTTCCTCACAGGGGACTCTCAAGGAACTCAGGGGCCCTCGAAAGCAACTGTTAATACTTGAGGCTCAAAAGGAAGAAAAGGTAATTGAAAACAGACTGAATGTTTTGTTCCTCAGACAGGCTTTGGGCACATCCAGGCAGCTGCTTGATATTTCCTGTCATTTTCTCACCTAAAATTTAGTCCACAGCCTCCTTAAGATTACATATCTGGGCAAATGAAAAATCTTCAAAGTTTCCTCCACAAATAATGGTAAAAAACATTAACTCTCATATTGAACGGATGACATTAACTTGTTCTTCTGCCAGAAGCAAAATTTGGATAAAAATATTAAGGGGAGAAAAGACCAGAGTATATTGCTGTATATACCTGACTCATGGCTAAAATTTTAGAGTGAAAGCTGTAGAATCTCTGTGTGGATGTCTGTATGTATGTTTATGTATTGATATGTGTGCATGTTATATGCATGTGATATTTTTCTACTTTCAGATGGTATTATCAGAATAATTCATAAAATCCTATTAAGGAACTCTATGCAAGTTGGCTTTTTGAAGATAAATTAACATTATATAAATAAAATATTCCTAGTACTCTTAGAAATATAAAAACTAGCCCAAAACCTTTTCATATTTTCATGACTTGGGTAAATTTTTGGTAAATAAGACTAGTTTAATACTGTTGGCTTAAAAAAAGTTTGACTTCTGAGTTATAAGCAGCAAATACAAAAACTGAGCATACATTTTTGTTGTACTGGGCTTACTAGTCAAATAAGCTTATGTTTTATCTACTATGTATTTAGATTATAAATATTATAAATTCAACCCAAGACCAAATGTACAAGTAAAGATGTAGTAAAAATGAATTGCTTGCCATTTATGATATCTTGAATATCAAGCATAGCATTAAAAGAAGATCCATATGTTTAACGTTTTTAGGTTTTTGCTTTGCAAAGCTTGCCTAACATGCATGTGCTATAAAAATAGTTAACAGGGTAATAACTTGAAATGATGGCCAGCTTTGTTTTATGTTATAATATGTCTGTATAAAAATAGTTTCCAAAGACTTTTCAGTACCTTGTAACCTTAAGTAAGTATACTTAAGTATAGATGTTTATTAAAAATCTTGATTATTTTCAAGTAAAATAAGTTATTGAAATACTAATTACTGAACATAACTTCAAGCTTATATACTTTGGTTTCTTTTAATGTAGTATAGAGAAGCTAAATATATTTGAATATGTTAATAAGTGTTCTTTTGCCATATTGAAAGATTGTACCATTAAAAAACATGTCTCTAGAAATCAAAAGATGCTATATGCATGAAATTTGCTAGTCTGCTACAGGATGCTGAAAGCGAAAGTTGCTCAATTGTGTTCGACTCTTTGCGAGTCCGGGGACTATACAGTCCATGGAAATCTCCAGGTCAGGACACTGAAGTGTGGGTAGCCATTCCCTTCTCTAGGGGATCTTCCCAACCCAGGGATTGAACCCAGGTCTCCCACATTGCAGGCGGATTTTTTTTTTTTTTTACCAGCTGAGCCACAAGGGAAGCCCAAGGATACTGGAGTGGGTAACCTATCCCTTCCCCAGTGGATCGTCCAACCCAGGAATTGAACCAGGTCTCCTGTATTGCAGACGGATTCTTTACCAACTGAGATACCAGGGAAGCCCTTGCTGCAGAATGCTGGCATGTGACAATCTGCAATCGTTTACTTCTTAGTCTTTTCTGTAAAGTGAAGAGTACTGATTAAAAATAATAAAGAAGAGAAACAACTCTATGCAAAATTTGTGAGGAATGGAAGATTTTTGTTGCTGTTGTTAAGGGAAAGGAGAGTCATTTTATTCTAATTTGAAATAAATGGTTAGTTCAGAATGAGAAAGAGGAAAAACACAGGAGAAAACTTGAATAGAGTTACAGATGGTTTTCAGAAGAGGAATTTTATCTGTGATCAAATTAGTTAAGATTGACTGAATTTGTTTTTTTTGTTTTAAATAAGCCTAATAATGTACTGATGCAAAATTAGAGTTGTTAAAATAGCAAAGTTTTCTTGGATAATTAGTCTGTTCTTAATAAGAGATCATAGAAAGGTCATTATCTTTTAAGTTATCTGCTTAGAAACAAGAATTCTGTGTCTTATCAAAATAATTTCCTGTGTGCTTGTTTTTATTCGTTTATAAGAACTTAAGGATTGTTTCATAGTGATCTATGATCCTATTTATTCAAGTGTTCAAGCCTTTTGACATTTTTGACAACTTCCCAAAGTCAAATTCTAAACGAAATTGTCAACTCTAATTGAGCTGATGTTTCCCACAGGGGCCTTGGAAAATCTCAGAGGGTTTGTTTTTTCACCTAATAAGAAAGAAACATAGGTGGCTCTGCGGTGCTGTGGATAGCGCATTGGACCTCTATATTGTAAAGTAATTATCCTCCAACTAATAAAAATAAATGGGAAAAAAAATAAATGCATCAAATTGTATACTTAAAAAAAAAGAAACATTAAAAAATAATTTGGTTTATTTGATGTCTTAAGTTGCACGTGACACATTGTCAAATAAGAAATACGTAACTTTCTCTACCTTTTATTTGTGTGGGTAAAAGTTATTAATAGATATTTCAGAAGTTGTGTGAAGTTCATAGAAATTTGCCAATACCCTTTTTATCCATCATATGTCCTGTTGTAATTTTGTGAGCTTTTTTGTAATTTGAGTTTTTTTAAATCAAAGTGTAGTTGATTTACAATGCCATGTTAATTTCTGCTGTACAGCAAAGTTTTCCAGTTTTATATATATATATGTATGTATATTTCCTTTTTCCCCTTCATGGACCACTGCCTTGTCATGGTGAAGGGGCTTGCATAACTCAGTGAAGCTATGAACCATGTTGTGTAGGGCCACCCAAGCACCCAAGATGGGTGGGTCATCGCCGAGAGTTCTGACAAAACTCTGGAGGAGGGAATGGCAAACCACCCCAGGATACTTGCTGTGAGAACCTCATGAACTGTATATAAGAAAAAAAGAAAAAGATAAGTCCCCCAGGTCTGAAGGTGTCCAGTATGCTCCTGGGGAAGAGTGAACGAGAACTACTAATATTCCCAGAAAGAATGAGGTGGCTGGGCCAAAGCGGAAATGATGCTCAGTTGTGTATGTGTCTGGTGATGAAAGTAAAATCCCCTGCTGCAACCAACAGTATTGCTTAGGAACCTGAAATGTTAGGTCCACAAGTCAAGGTAAATTGGAATTGGTCAAGCAGGATATGGTAAGAGTAAACATCAGCATCTTAGCAATCAGTGAACTAAAATGAATGGGAAAGGGCAAATTTAATTCAGATGACCTTTATATCTACTACTATGGGCAAGAATCCCATAGAAGGAATGGAGTAGCCCTCATAATCAACAAAAGAGTCTGAAATGCAGTACATGGGTGCAGCCTTAACAATGACAGAATGATCTTGGTTTATTTCCAAGGCAAGCCATTCAGCATCACAGTAATCCAAATCTGTGCCCCTACCACCAATGCCAAAGAAGCTGAAGTTGATCAGTTCTATGAAGACCTAGAAGACTTCCTAGAACTAACACCAACTAACTACCTAGAACTAACTGTTCATCTTTGGGGATTGGAATACAATATATATAAACCTATGGCTGATTCATGTTGAGGTTTGACAGAAAACAGCAAAATTCTGTAAAGCAATTATCCTTCAGTAAAAAAAAAAAAAAAAGTAGGAAGTCAAGAGATACCTGGAGTAACAGGCAAGTTTGGCCTTGGAGAACAAAATTAAGCAGGGCAAAGGCTAACTGAATTCTGCCAAGAGAATGCATTGGTCATAGCAAGCACCCTTTTCAACAACACAAGAGATGAGTTTACACATGGACATCACCAAATAGCCAATACCGAAATCAAATTGATTTCATTCTTTGTAGCTGAAAATGGAGAAGCATATGCAGTCAGCAAAAAACAAGACCTGGAGCTGGCTGTGGCTCAGATCATCATTTCTCCTAGCAAAATTCAGGCTTAAACTAAAGAAAGCGGGGAAAACCACTAAGCCAGCCAGGTGTGACTTAAATCAAAATCCCTATGACTATTCAGTGGAGGTAATGAATAGATTCAAGGGATTAGAACTTGTAAACAGTGTGCCTGAAGAACTGTGGACAGAGGTCATAATATTGTACAGGAGGCAGTGAACAAGACCCAAAGGAAAAAAAAAAAACAAGAAGGCCACATGGTTATCTGAGGAGGCCTTACAAATAGCTAAAGAAAGAAGAGAAGCAAAAAGCAATGGAGAAGGGGAAAGGTATATTGAACTAATTTGAACTAAATACAGATTTCCAAAAAACAGCACAGAGAGGCAAGACGACCTTCTTCAGTGAACAGTGTATAAACTAGAAGAAAACAACAGAAGGGGAAAGACTAGAGATCTCCTCAGGAAAATTGGAGATACCAAGGGAACACTTTGCCCAAAGATGGGTACAATAAAGGACATAAATTGTAGAGACATAGTAGATGCTGATGAGATCAAGGAGAGATGGAAGGAGTACATGGAAGAACGGTACAAAAAAGATCCAAATGAACTGGATTACTATGATGGTGTGATCAGTCAGCCAGAGCCAGGCATTCTGGAGACTGAAGTCAAGTGGGCCTTAGGAAGCAGTGCTGTTAATAAAGCTAGTGGATGTAACATAATTCCAGTAGAACTATTCAAAATTTTGAACTGTGGTGTTGGAGAAGACTCTTGAGAGTACCTCAGACTGCACGGAAATCCAACCAGTCCATCCTAAAGGAAATCAGTCCTGAATATTCATTGGAAGGACTGATGCTGAAGCTGAAGCTCCAGTACTTTGGCCACCTGATGTGAAGAGCTGACTCATTGGAAAAGACCCTGATGCTGCAAAAGATTGAAGGCGGGAGGAGAAGGGGACGACAGAGGATGAGATGGTTGGATGGCATCACCGACTCTATGGACATGAGTTTGAGCAAGCTCTGGGAGTTGATGAAGAACAGGGAATCCTGGTGTGCTGCAGCCCATGGGGTCGCAAAGAGTTGGACACTGTTGAGTGACCAACCAACAACAACAATTTAAAACCCTTAAGGATGATGCCATCAAAGTGTTGCACTCAATATGTCAGCAAATCTGGAAGATTCCACAGTGGCCGCAGGATTGGTAAAGGTCAATCCTCATCCCAGTTCCCAAGGAGGGTAATACTAAACAATGTGCTAACCATTGGACAGTTGCACTCATCTCCCATGCTAGTAAAGTCATGCTTAAAATCTTGCACGCTTGGCTTCAGTGCTATTTGAGTCAAGAACTTCTAGATGTCCAACCTGGGTTTAGAAAAGGAAGAGGAACCAGAGATCAAATTGCCAGCATTTGCTGGGTCGTAGAAAAAGCTAGGGAATTCCAGAAAAACGTCTACCTCTGCTTCATCGACTACATCAAAGCTTTTGACTGGGTGAATTATAATAAGCTGTGTAAAGCTCTTAAAGAGATGGGAATACTAGACCATCTTACTTGTCTCCTGAGAAACCTGTTTGTGGGTTAAGAAGCAACAGTCAGAACCCTGTATGGAACAACTGATTGGTTCAAAATTGAGAAAGGAGTATGACAGGGCTGTCTGCTGTCACCCTGTTTGTTGATACACTGAGCACATCATGAGAAATGCTGGGCTGGATGAGTTACAAGCTGGAATCAAGATAGGTGGGAGAATCATCAACAACCTCAGATATGCAGATGATACCAACCTGATGTCAGAAAGTGAAGAGGAACTGAAGAGCCCCTTGATGAGGGTGAAGGAGGAGAGTAAAGAGCCAGCTTAAAACTAAATATTAAAAAAACTAAGATCATGGCATCTGGCCCCATTACTTCATGGCAAATAGAGGGGGAAAAGGTGGAAGTACAGACAGACTTCCTCTTCTTGGCTCTAAAATCACTGTGGATGGTGACTGCAGCCGTGAAATCAGACGACGATTGCTTCTTGGCAGGAAAGCTATGACAAACCTAGACAGTGTGTTGAAAAGCAGAGACATTACTCTGCTGACAAAGGTCCATATAGTCAAGGCTATGGTCTTTCCAGTTGTCACATATGGTTGTGAGAGCTAGAACATAAAGGAGGCAGAGTGCTGAAGAACTGATGCTTTTAAACTGTGGTGCTGGATAAGACTCCTGAAAGTCCGTGGACAGCAAGGGAATCAAACTAGTCCATCCTAAAGAAAATCAGTCCTAAACATTCATTGGAGGGACTGATGCTGAAGCTGAAACTCCAATATTTTGGTCAACGGATGCGAAGAACTGACTCATTGGAAAAGTCCCTGTTGCTGGGATAGATTGAGGGCAGAAAGAGAAGAGGACATCGGAGGATGAGATGGCTGGATGTCATCACCGATGCAACGAACATGAACTTCGGCAAGCTTCAGGAGACGGTGAGGGACAGAGAGGCCTGGAATGCTGCAGTCCATGGGATCACAAAGGGTTGGACACGACTGGGTGACTGAACAACAGCATATTCTTTTTCATATCCTTTCCCATTTTGGTTTGTAACAGGATATTGAATATAGTTCCCTGTGCTGAATGTAGTAAGACCGTGTTGTTTATCCATTCTATATGTAATAGTTTGCCTCTGCTAATCCCAAACCCATAGTCCTTCTCTCCCTATTTTGAGTTATTTGAACATTGTATGTCATAGAAATAAATATTCCCATATCAATTATATAAAATTTTTATAATAAAGTCTCCTCAGACCTTTGACGATGACCGTTTTAAGTCTTTTATCATCCACAGATAATTTTTGTTTTACTGTGATTCTTCCCTGAAAACTCTTGTAGTCAGTTATAGGCAAAAGTGCTTTGTCTTAAAAAAAAAAGTGGCTGTTTCAGAAATCCACGAAAAGAACTATGACAAGTACTTTGGAGTGCAGCTTCTGAGGGCACTATTGCTTAAATAACTTTGAGACTATACCTCTGGATCGAGTAAGGATTTCTAGTACTAATGGAGAAGCTGACTGGTTAAAAAAGCCAAAAAAAATACTGACCCAAGGTCTAGCAGAACAAAAATCCATTACATGAAGAAAAAAAGAGTATAGTATAAAGAATGTTTAGTAGAACAGAACAGAGAACTGGGAAATAGATCTCAGTATATAAGATTCGTTAATATAGATATCGAGTTAATGAAGTAAAAGTGAGTTTGTTGTAGTTGTTCTAATACATTAAATAATGCCAGCGGGAAGAAAGAATCAGTTACACGGGACTGAATGAACTAACAAAGAATGATTTTGATTTTTATGGTTATTGCTTTGTAACATTGCTGGTTCTTTAATGTTTTAGTTAAGGAACTCCTTTTTATCTTTTCTCAAGCTGTCTATAACTCATGGCGCTTTAGTTGATTATACTTTTGTAAATAAAAATGAAACTTTTATCTTTTCTCCCTACTTGATCGCTCCAGAATTCAGAGTCTCTACAGAGTATTCTTATTTTCATGACAGTGACATTATTTGTATAAGTTTAATAGGAATCTGTTTTCCTTGTAACAGGACATAATTGGAAAAATTAGTTGTATAGACTTTGGCTGGAATATTGTATTTGAGAATAAGAATCTCAAAGATGTAGATCTCATGTTATAAGACAGTTTTAAGGAATTAAGATTTGTTTTATAGAGCTAATGCTTACAAAGCCCTTTGGAGAAACCAGCCTGGTACATGGTTTATAGAGTTCTCAGCTTTACAGATGAGTAAGAAAGGTCACTTCCTGGGAATCCCAGGAACTGTAGGATATTCTGGGAGATGAGATTGAGAAGAGATGAATTTACCCAAATTTGTAGGCATTACAGGTTAAATTTGGTGGTAAGTTCTTATATTGGCTTCCAATCTTTGTTCAGTTCAGTTCACTCACTCAGTCATGTCCACCTCTGTGACCACATGGACTGTAGCATGCCAGGCTTCCCTATCCATCACCAACTCCCAGAGCTTGCTCAGACTCATGTCCATCAAGTCAATGATGCCATCCAACCATCTCATCCTCTGTTGTCCCTGTCTCTTCCTGCCTTCAATCTTGCCTAGCATCAAGGTCTTTTTTAATGAGTCATTTCTTCCCATCGGGTGGCCAAAGTACTGGAGCTTCAGCTTCAGCATCAGTCCTTCCAATGAATATTCAGGACTGATTTCCTTTAGGATCAACTGGATTGATCTCCTTGCAGTCCAAGGGACTCTCAAGAGTCTTCTCCAACACCACAGTTCAAAAGCATCAGTTTTTCAGCACTCAGCTTTCTTTCTAGTCCAACTCTCACATCCATACATGACTACTGAGAAAACCATAGATTTGACTAGATGGACCTTTGTTGGCAAAGTAATGTCTCTGCTTTTTAATATGCTGTCTAGGTTGGTCATAGCTTTTTTTCCCAAGGAGTAAGCGTCTTTTAATTTCATGGCTGCACTTACCATCTGCAGTGATTTTGGAGCCCAAGAAAATAAAGTCTGTCGCTGTTTCCATTGTTTCCCCATCTATTTGCCACCTCCTAGCCTTGAGAGGATTTCAGAAGTCTAATTTGAGATTCTTTATGAAAAGTTCCCACAAAGCAAACCTGAAAGGCCTGAGTGGTCAGTGATCATTCTTGCTGCACTTAGGTAAATAATCAGGCTAAGTCTAATGAGACGAGACTTATTTTGTAAACAAGAATAAAAATGGGGGGTGGGGGCCAGGTTGACTGTACAGAAATATTTTATGTTTCAATGGAAAACTATAGTGTATCCTTGTGGGTTATTAAATTCCAGTCTTGTTGATCATCTTGCTTATGCTCTCAATTTTCTAGTTTCTTCCAGTGTCTGGCTACAACTCTCCAAAATATTTCCAATTTTTCTACCCTCCTCCTGATTTGGCCTCATTGAGAACTAAATCTGCCCCTTTCCTGGAGCCCTGGAAGCTGAAGCTGGTGACCTGATATAAACTTCAAAGAAATCACCACAACAGATCATGCATGTTGTACAACTTTCATGCTTGCTATTGTGAGGGCCATTCAGAAAGTCTGCTGAAACACCCGATGCCATCACTAAGGATATTCAAACTGCAAAAGATGATTCAAGCCCATCATCTGGGTATCTTCTTAACTTTCTTCCCTTTGGACTCAGAGACTAGTTTTATCATATGCGCCAATCAATAATCTTTGCTTTTCTTTTTCTTTTCATAGAAATTCCCCTCATTAAATGCCTGACTGCTTGTGCCACCTCGCAAATATCCTCTACTTAACCAAACCTTAACTAATAGTTCAGATGGTCCTTAAAGGACAAAAGGCAACCTAATGACAAATGGACTTACTTTGTTCAAAGAAGAATGTCTCTTTCTTCAGATAAGAGCAGGGACTGACAAAGACTCTCTTCTTTAACTAAACTTCAATCAGGTTCCTTGACTAAACAGGGCTTCCTTCCCTGGTGGCTCAGACAGTGAAGAATCCGCCTGCAATGCAGGAGACCCAGTTTCGATCCCTGGGTTGGGAAGACCCCTTGGAGTTGGGAATGGATACCCACTCCAGTATTCTTGCCTGGAGAATTCCATGGACAGAGAAGCCTGGTGGGCTACAGTTATGGGGTCAGAAGTAGTCGGACACGACTGAGTGACTAACACAAGTCAGGTTCCTTCAAACCCTTTTTTCTAGACTCCATCCTTGCCAAACTTACACTGTTCAACTTTCATAAGAATCATGCTTTATCAATCTAGAGAGAATTTTCCATCCTTGATATCTGGTCACCCTTCATGTCTAGTAAAATTCTGTTCCTCTCGCCCCCCACCCAATACCTACCCTAGGTGATATCTGACTACCTGACAATTCTTCAGCAAGAATTGTGCTTGTTTAACCAAAATCTTTCCCCATCCCCATAGTTTCCTCTTAGTGATAGTAATTTTCTTCCCACTGATCCCCACTCTGCTTCTTGGCCATAAATCTCCACTTGTCTTTGCTGATTGGGAATTGAGCCCAGTTCTGTACTGAGATCTCTTTTCCCTTATTGTGGTAGTTTCCATATAAAACCTGTGTTTTTGTTTAACATGCGTAATATCAATAGAATACAGTCTGGAAGAGCAGCTAGTCTCATATGTGCACACTGAACAGATATTTCAGCTTTCAGTTGGTTAAAGCCTGTGAGGAACACGATGTAAGTCAGTGCTTTGTGTACATAAAGAGTGTCTGTGCAGGAACAATGCTTGACAATTTTCTGTCCTGTTTATTACTGAAAACCCAGGATATGGGAAAAGACACATTGGAATCAGCACTGATGGAACACAGCTGGGTGAAAACGAAGGTAGTATGTTGCTGTTAAATATTCAAATAAAAGATGAGGCCTGTAGTGGTAATTTATAGTGTTGCATTTACAGAGAACAGTTGGTAGTCAAAAATAGCCATTTGGTTTTGGTTTATTGTTGGAGGAAATACTGATAGTTATTGATACTATCAAATTTTAGTTTTTTAGTACATTTAGGCCTTTTTGATATACTATGAGAAGAGTTGGGCAGCAGGTGTACTGGCTATGAGGAAAAAAGATGCTCATGTGAATTTTAAAAAGAAAGAGAGATAAAAATATTCCTTCATGATGCTGATAATTCTGATAAGACCATTTTGAGTAACTTATTGAATGACATGTCATAGCAGTGTATATATTAAAGATGTTGAATTATTTGAAACTTTAGGCTTAAAATATCCCATTTTACAGTTTGCAGTTGAGAGATTAGGATTTCTTTTACGAAAACTGAACTGTGGTATAAATGGTTTAAACTTTGGTGTTTTCTAATATAATTCTTGTTTTGGGAAAAATACATGATTTATTTCTATATATGTTTTAAAGTCACATTACAATACATGCAGTATTATAGACATAATGCTTCATAAGAAAATGAAATACTTTTTAGAACTAAATGCAGCTAGATTAAGAATCTGTTTACCCTGTCTCCCAAATTGAAACAGTCCTATCTTTCTGCTTTCATTTGTGATATGCTTATCAATTAAATGCCTGATGGAGCTTTGAAACTCATCATCAGTGAGAAGTCCTTATAATATCTAGGTTCTCAATAGTCCAAATACCCAGAATTTTCTGACAAAACTACCAAATATTAATATTTATTATCATCCAATGATCTTTAATTGGGAATTAGGACTTTCTAGTTTGGTAAAAGTGGTAAGAATAGAAGCTTGTTGGTCATGGAACTCAGGGTCTTGTGACTTAAAGTCTTTGTCATTGGGCCAGGCATTGAAGGATTAGTAAGAGCACAAACAAAAATTGTTCTCTTTCTCTGATAAGGAGTCAGGATAGTAATAAATCAGGGTAATAATAAATATTGAAAACATTTAAAAACTATTGTGGCATTTTGAATATAGATGCTTAAATAATATTTGTCACCTTGGTAAAACCTTTGTTAAAAAAGGAAATGTATATTGAGAGCTTCAGTTCAGTTCAGTCACTCAGTCGTGTCTGACTGTGACCCCATGGCCTGCAGCACGCCAGGCCTCCCTGTCCATCACCAACTCCCAGAGTTTACTCAAACTCATGTCCATTGAGTCAGTGATGTCATCCAACCATCTCATCCTCTGCTGTCCCCTTCTCCTCCTGCCTTCAATCTTTCCCAGCATCAGGGTCTTTTCCAGTGAGTCAGTTCTTTGCATCCAGTGGCCAAAGTATTGGAGCTTCAGCATCAGTCCTTCCAATGAATATTCAGGAGTGATTTCCTTTAGGATGGACTGGTTGGATCTCCTTGCAGTCCACGGGACTCCCAAGTCTTCTCCAATACCATAGTTCAAAAGCATCAGTTATTTGGCACTCAGCTTTCTTTATAGTCTAACTCTCACATCCATACATGAATACTAGAAAAACCATAGCTTTGACTAGACAGACCTTTGTTGGCAAAATAATGTCTCTGCTTTTTAATATGCTGTCTAGGTTGGTCATAACTTTTCTTCCAAGGAGCAAGTGTCTTTTAATTTCATGGCTGCAGTCCCCATCTGCAGTGATTCTGGAGCCCCCAAAAATAAAGTCTGTCACTGTTTCCACTGTTTCCCCATCTATTTGCCATGAAGTGATGGGACCAGATGCCATGATCTTAGTTTTCTGAATGAAAAACTGAGAACTTACAGTGGATCAAATATTATTCAAACATTCTAAGTTCTAAGTAATGAGCTCATGTTCACTGTAAAGGAGCCAGTAATTTATGAACTGAGACATGACGAAAATAGATAACTTACCTAAGGTCACCCAGTTGTTAATTGGTAGAACCAAGCTTTGAACAGTCTGGTAGAAAAGTCTAAGCTCTTCCTCTTTACCTGACTTAGGAAAACAGCACTCTAGGATTCCCTGAGGTGGTCAAGTCTGCTGTCAGGGTTTTTTATTTTGAAGTCTTCTGAAATATTTGTTGTTTTAACATACAGTTCTCCCACATTATTTTCCTACTTATTATTTTTAGTATTACTACCGCCACCAAGGGTCTTCCCTGGCAGCTCGGTGGTAAAGAATCTGCCTGCCAGTGCAGGAGATGCAGGAGACACAGGTTCAGTCTCTGAGTTGGGACGATCCCCTGAGGAAGGAAATGGCAACCCATTCCAGTATTCTTGCCTGAAAAATTCCACGGACAGTGGAGCCTGGTGGTGTCGCAAAGAGTCAGATGTGACTGAGTGACTGAGCATGCATGCATACCACCACCAATGAATAATTCATTAGAATCCTTTAAGGAGAGAAGTGGCTGCAAAGAAGGGGATGCTTTGGAGATGAAGAGAGGAAAGATCACTTTTATGGCCACAGATTGATTACCTTAGTCTTGGCCAACTTCTTCTTTGGTTATTGGAACCCAAAGATGATTTAAGTGGCTTGTAACCTACCACCTCTGATCCACCACATCCCTCAAAATTTCCTGCTTATTTGACAGTGTCTTTGTGAATCAATAGCATTACCTCCCCCTTGAAACACTTGCACGTATTCATAAATAGTTAAAAACACTTGAGTTTATAAATCATCTTTCCTAAAAATATATTAGAAAACTTTTTATATATAGCAATTCCATGTATTTTAAAACATTGACTTTATATAGCTTTGTTTAATATATTTTAATATTATTATTTGTTTAAAATACATGAAAATACAGATTATAGTAACATTAAAAATATATCAGGTTTTAGAAGGTAATGTTTGGCTTGTTTTAAATATACCAGCATGCTGACTGGTGTGTGCAGGACAGAGCCTTTTCTCTTTTAAATCTAGCAGTGCCCTCTAGAGGGAAAGGTTTACAGAATTTGATAAAGGAGATGTTTCACACCGCCCTGTGTTCTTGATCCCCTGCCATTCCAAGGGACAGCTTGTTACACAGCAAAGAGCAGAACCTACATTTTTTTGTTCTGAGTAAATGTTGTTTTCAAGGATGCTGTTTAGGTGACTTGAACAAAATAGAAACAAACTTGTTCATTATTTTGTAGGTAGTTTGCACATTTTTTTCTCATATTCTTGTGAAACCAGCTGTAAATAATTATATCTTAAAATTCATATCTTTATAATGTTAATAGCAAGAATTGAACGTTTTGTTGACCAATATAATTGGGCTAAATTTACTGAATGCCTATTATATATATGATACTGCATTTTGTATTGAGGAGTACTTGATAATTCGGGAACAGACCACATTCCTGGTAATAGTTACACATTTATTTCCACTTGTCTAATGTGTCAGAGTGTGACACATATTGGCTCTTATATTAAAATTGTCTATATTAAGTTAACTAAGAATATTACTATTAAAAAAATAATATTACTATTAATATACATCCCTTCTTTCTTACAGAAGAAAATACTCAGGAACCATCACAGGTGAAGAAAAGTTTGAGTGAGAAAGTTTCTCTGTATAGAGGTGACATCACATTGCTAGAGGTGGATGCTATAGTCAATGCGGGTGAGTAATTGATATTTTGTGATGTGTTTGTTATACTGTTGCCCTAAATCTGGATTTGCGTCTTGGGGGGTATTAGGCCAAAAGATACAACCAAGCCAAAACTTGAGAGAAAGAAAGATTTATTACTTACAGCAAGTAAGAAGAACACTGGGGATCTTTTCCAAAGCAGTGTTTCCCAGAATAGTAAGATTGGGGAATTTTTATGCTAAGGGTACTTGCACACTCATGAAGGGGCTTGAGCAGAGAAGAATTCTGCTTAGAGCTGGGGCAAAGGTTGACAGAGCCCAAGTTTTAGTTGGTTGAAGTCAGAAAAGGTCATTATCATCTTTCCATGCTCCATCTGGATGGGGGTCTTTGTTCCTGCCTAACTCACACGAATTGTTATCTGTATCCCTTAAGGAGGAACTAGGACTCTGTTTTACTGCTAAACTGTTGTTTCTTGACTGTTTCTCCTTTGTTCCTGCATTCCTTCACTTCCGGTAAGATCAGTAATTACTGAGATGTGTTCAAGGGTGTGTTCATTGTTCAAGATGTGTTCATTGTTACCCAGGCTTAGATCACAAAGTGACTTAGGCCAGAAATGACTTCTTTAAAATCAAGAAAGCCATGCCTGATTCTCTTTCTCTGGGGACCCTGTACCCCATCTGCTTGCAATACAAAATATTTATTGTTTAAAAATATTTTTTCATAAATAGGAATATAAGTATTTAAGAAAAAATACCCTTCCAGAGATAGAAATGTCATGTATTAAAGACATTGAGATTTGTTTTATGTATGTGCTGCAGTTAATGTGCTAACTCTACATGGTATCCATGCTAAGTTGTAACTAGGGTACTGGACCCCTGAAAAAGTAACAGGTTGTTGCAGAAAGTTCCTTGGAAAGAACTTTAGCAGCTGTATTATTGTTGATTTAATGCTTCAGTTAATAGTTGGTCAACATAAAAGCAAGTTCATTAAGCTTTTCCTTCTTTTGACTTTGTAAAGAGATAAGTTTGATCTACACCAGACAGAAGTAAAATATAAAGAAATTATTTCTGTAGTTTCCAAACTCAGTTGCTTGGTTTCAGCTATTCATGTTTGTTTTTAATGGTTTATTTTATGATTAATGATCTTATAACTTGGGGTTTCAAACATTGGGAAAATAACAATTAATGTTAAATTTTAATTTTAGTTTATTTTATAGTGGTCTGTATCTTTTATATATTTTACCATGTAACTGTATCTCAAGAAATACGTTATGTTTGTGATTCTATAAAAATAAATATCAGTAATTGGATATTTCTTAATTTTAATTTGTGTTCTGTAAAGTTAGGCTCTTTGCAAGTTAAAAGGTTTAAAAACAAATGCAGACTTAGGTAAAGAGAAGCATTATTCAAAAAGATTATTACAACAAGGGGTGGAGAATTATCTCAGTAGGAGGAGAAAGAATACTGCGATAGGAAGAACCACTTTGACTATGAGATAAGCAAGCATCTCAAAGTTCAAGCAGAAAAGGACATTTTTTTTACAGAGAGGCATGAACATTGGATGTGGGTGGCATGATTGGACAGTTGGTCAGGGAACATTTTTCCTTGAGGCATCTTATTTTGGAAGGGGTCATTAAAGAGGGGTTGTTTACCTTCCATTGCTCAAGGGTAGGTCAGAGTTCAGGGGCTTGGAGGAAGGAAAGAAGCCTGAATAAAGTTTGGTCAAGTCTGGTTAATAGGCATTGATCAACCATTCTGGCTGATGGGTACAAATAGTTCAGCCAATCATTTATGAGACAAAGAGTGGGAATTTGGAGAGTCTGTGCCTTGGTCTTGTCATAGGATACAAGGGGTCATTGGGAGTTTTATCTCAGTCCTATGGGGAAGACTGGCTCTCTGTAGTAAGCTGTTTTCCAGAACACAGAAGGGTGGGGGTTGATTTCTTGACAGACCTTGCTTTCCAGGAATACAGAAGTTAGTTAGCACTCAGTGTTGTCTCAGGGTTCACTCTGGTGACGTTTAAAGTCAAACAACACAGTAGGAACGGTCCTTGGTGTGTGCCCTACATTCCATAAACGTGAGCTTTAATTTAAAGAAATTAATTATTTAATTAAGAAATATATATACATTGGGACTTCCCTGGCGGCTGAGACAGTAAAGAATCTGCCTGCAATGTGAGAGACCTGGATTTGATCCCTGGGTCTGGAAGACCCCCTGGAGAAGAAAATAGGCAACCCACTCCAGTATTGTTGCCTGGAGAATTCCATGGACAGAGGAGCCTGGCAGGCTTATAGTCCATCAGGTCGCAAAGACTTGGACACGGCTGAGCGACTAACAGTTTCATAGTATCTGTACATCACTGGATCTCCTCTATATTGTTGTAATTTCCAGTCATTGATCCCAGTTCTGCCATATGGAGTACAGTTGTTGACATTTATTTCCTTCTTAAATGCCTTAAGACTACTCTCATGAGTTTTCTCTTTCTTGTTATTAACATAACATTGAATTTGCCTTGATAGCATACTTAATAATGCTAGTAAATATGGTTTTCTTTGAGTTTTGTTAACTGTATACTCATTTATCTCTCCGTTGAGGCTATAGACTGGTGTTTTTTCCACTTCTGGTGTAATTTCTCAAAGTAGTGTCTTGTCCTTATGATCTTAATAAACACCTCGTCCTCTGTATTTGTTACATTGAACTACACAATTGAGTTTATAGCATCTTTGACCCATAGCACATTCAACAATGGGGACTTGACACAGTGAACACAATTTGGCTTATTTAAGAAAAACAATTTATTTGATCAAGAAATAAAAATAATTTTAGTGAAATAAAATGGTGCTAAAGAGAAAGCATCATTAACAGGAAAACATCCCGTTACTCTTTTGATGCTTTGTCCTTGCTTGTGTAATTTTTTCATAGCTGTCACATAGTGTACAAGAGTTTGACAAATTTATACAAAGGCAGGCAGCAACTCCAAAAACCATTTGGCACTGTTGGCCTACCTCTGGCTGAGGTAATTATAGTTTGGCCGTGTTCTGCATCTCCCAAGGACAGCCTCGTCAGGAAGTTCTTAGGCACATGGAAAGAGCTGCCAAAGGTGCAGTGTAATGACTTTATTTACAGCTTTCTGCTGTGCTGCTTGTTTGCCTGGTGTGTCAGGAGAGGAACAGCTGTTAACGTTCAGGTGAACAAGGCGGCATGGCAGGAAACTCAGGAGCTGCCTCTGGTGAGAGGGGAGTGGGAGGCGGTGTGCCCAGCCAAGCTGCCAAAGCAGCCGCGTCATCACTTTCCGCTGTGTAAAGTTCTCTTCCCATGTCTGCGTTAGTGCATTGGAACGCCTGGTTGTCGTGAATGAAAGGATTTTATATTTAGAATTTTTCCCAACCAAGTGCTTTCCAAACTTCAGTCTTGCAGTTCAGTTGCAGTTCAGTCGCTCAGTCGTATCCGACTCTTTGTGATCCCATGGATGCCAGACTTTCCTGTTGATCACCAACTCCCAGAGTTTACTCAGACTCATGTCCATTGAGTCAGTGATGCCATCCAACCATCTCATCCTCTGTTGTCCCCTTCTCTGCCTGCCTTTAGTCTTTCCCAGCATCAGGATCTTTTCCAATGAGTCAGTTCTTTGCATCAGGTGGCCAAAGTGTTGGAGTTTCAGCTTCAGCATTAGTCCTTCCAGTGAATATTTAGGCCTGATTTCCTTCAGGATGGACTGGTTTGATCTCATTGCAGACCAAGGGACTCTCAAGAGTCTTCTCCAACATCACAGTTCAAAAGCATCAACTGTTCAGCTCTCAGCTTTCCTTATAGTCCAACTCACATCCCTACACGACTACTGGAAAAACTATAGCTTTGACTGGACGGACCTTTGTTGGCAAAGCAATGTCTCTGTTTTTTAATAAGCTATCTAGTTTGGTCATAACTTTTCTTCCAAGGAGCAAGTGTCTTTTAATTTCATGGTTGCGGTCACCATCTGCAGTGATTTGCTAGCCCCCCAAAATAAAATCTCTCAGTGTTTACATTATTTCCCCATCTATTTGCCATGAAGTGATGGGACTGGATTCCATGATCTTAGTTTTCTGCATGTTGAGTTTTAAGCCAACTTTTTCACTCTCCTCTTTCAATTTCATCAAAAGGCTCTTTAGTTCTTCTTCACTCTCTGCCATAAGGGTGGAGTCATCTGCATATCTGAGGTTATTGATATTTCTTCTGGCAGTCTTGATTCCAGCTTGTGCTTCTTCCAAGCCCAGTGTTTCTCATGATGTACTCTGCATATAAGTTAAATAGGAGTTAAATAAGCAGGGTGACAATATACAGCCTTGACGTACTCCTTTTCCTATTTGAGAACCAGTCTGTTGTTCCATGTCCAGTTCTAACTGTTGCTTCCTGACCTGCATACAGGTTTTTCAAGAGGCAGGTCAGGTGGTCTGGTATTCCCTTCTCTGTCAGAATTTTCCATAGTTTATTGTGATCCACACAGTCAAAGGCTTTGGCATAGTCAATAAAGTAGAAGTAGGTATGTTTATGGAACTCTCTTGCTTTTTCTATGATCCAGCAGATGTTGGCAATTTGATCTCTGGTTCCTCTGCCTTTTCTAAATCCACCTTGAACATCTGGAAGTTCATGGTTCACATACTGTTAAAGTCTGGCTTGGAGAATTTTGAGCATTACTTTGCTAGCGTGTGAGATGAGTACAATTGTGAGGCAGTTTGAGCATTCTTTGGCATTGCCTTTCTTGGGGATTGGAATGAAAACTGACCTTTTCCAGTCCTGTGGCCACTGCTGAGTTTTCCAAATTTGCTGGCATATTGAGTGTAGTGCTTTCACAGCATCATCCTTCAGGATTCGAAATAGTTCAACTGGAATTCCATCACCTCCACTCTTTGTTCATAGTGATGCTTCCTAAGGCCCATTTGACTTCACATTCCAGGATGTCTGGCTCTTGGTGAGTGATAACACCATCATGATTATCTGGGTGGTGAAGATCTTTTTTGTATAGTTCTTCTGTGTATTCTTACCACCTCTTCTTAATATCTTCTGCTTCTGTTAGGTCCCTACCATTTCTGTCCTTTATTGTGCCCATCTTTGCATGAAATGTTCCCTGGATATCTCTAATTTTTTTGAAGAGATCTCTAGTCTTTCCTATTCTATCATTTTCCTCTATTTAACTTTAATCTTAGAGTTCTTTAAATGTGACCCAGGATGAGCTGCCTAAATCTTATATTCTTCTCTGCAGCAAATAATGCATATTTGTTTGTTTGTTTGTTTGTTTTTTTGGTTTGGTGTATTTTATTTTATTTTATTTTTTATTTTTTTTCAGTTAGCAGTAGGTTTGATTTTATTTATTTTTTTCAGTTTTATTTATTTATTTACTTCACAGTATTGTATTGGTTTTGCCATATATTGACTTGAATCCTCCATGGGTGTACATGTGTCCCCATCCTGAACCCCCCTCGCACCTCCCTCCCCACCCCCTCCCTCAGGGTCATTCCGGTGCCCCAGCCCGAGGCACCCTGTCTCATGCATCAAACCTGGACTGGCGATTCGTTTCACATATGATAGTTTACATGTTTCAACGCCATTCTCCCATATCATCCCACCCTTGCTCTCTCCCACAGAGTCCAAAGGACTATTCTATACATCTGTTTCTCTTTTGCTGTCTCACATACAGGATTATCGTTACCATCTTTCTAAATTCCATAAAATGTGTTAGCATACTGTATTGGTTAGTATACTGTATTTCTGGCTTACTTTACTCTGTATAATAGGCTCCAGTTTCGTCCACCTTTTTAGAACTGATTCAGATGTATTCTTTTCAATATCTGAGTAATATTCCATGGTGTATATGTACCACAGCTTTCTTATTAATTCGTCTGCTGATGGACATCTAGGTTGCTTCCATGTCCTGGCTGTTATTTTAATACAGTGGATTTTGTAGGTCACGGGGACCATAGGAAGGAACAGAAGGTTTTGATTCAGGCAGACCAGGTTCCAGTTCAGGCTCTCACACCCAGGGCTACTGTTTGTTTAAACTTTTTATATTGAAAAAATTGTAGGAAATTGCAAAAATAGTACAGAGTCTTGTGTAAGTCCTATAGCTATAGTACAATATCAAAACCAATGTCAATTGACATTGGTGCACTACTATTAACTGGACTATATAGCTTATTCAAATTTCAGCAGTTTTCACCTGCATTCGTGTGTGTGTGTGTGTGTGTGTGTAGTTCTATGTAAATTTTACCCATGTATATATTCTTGTAACCACCACCACCACCACCATACAAAACTGTTCTATTTCATAATAAAATAACTCCCTCCTGCTGCCCTTTGTAGTGGAATCCACCTACCTGCCCCCTCTCTGTTCTCCATCTCTTTATTTTTATCATTTTAAGAATGTTATATAAATGGAATCATATAGCACGTAACCTTTTAAAAAATGTTTTATTTGATATTGTAGTTAGTTGTTAATCAGTTAACAATGCTGTGATAATTTCAGATGCACAGCAAAATGACTCAGCCATATATATACATGTATCCATTCTCCCTCAAACTTACCTCTCATCCAGGCTGCCGCTAACATTGATCAGAGTTCCCTGTGCTATATCATAGATCCTTGTTGGTATCCATTTGTGTACATATAACCTTTTGAAACTGACTTTTTTTTTTTTTTTTGCTGAGCATAAAGCCCTTGAGGTTCATTCCGGTTGTTGCATGTATCAGTTCGGTCCTTGCTGTTGCTGAGCAGCGAGTCCATTGCCTTGATATACCAAAGTTTGTTCAGCTTTTCACCCGTTGAAGGGCATTTGAGTTCCCCTCAGTATTTTTTGTAAACAATAGAGCTTCTCTACAATTTTTTTTTTTTTTTTTGGTATGTAACAGCGTATATAATGAGACATTTCTGTGACTAGGTCCCTGTATAATTTTGTACTAAAAGTGTTGGTCAGAGTTTGGGTCTTTGTTAGAGCCTGGGAAAGAATACGTCGGTTTACTTTCTGGTTCAGTATTATTAGACACAATTTTAGTTGTACCACAATCACAGAAAAATATTTCATAGGAGATGTGATATTTATTCATTTGTGGATTGTGGAGTGTATAATGGAAAAATGGTTAACTTTCCATCTCTAATGGGTTGGCTTTGGTCACAAGATGAATTTGGTTTGCCATAAAAAGAATTTTTAAAGTAGCAAGTGAGGAAAAGGTTGTTTTGTTTACTTTAGTAATAAATTTTCCTTCCCCCAACATGATGATAAGGAGAGATACATTTACATTGTAGTTAATCATAGAGGTCTTGATGTCAGATCAATCATTATTTTAAATATGCCTTTTTAACTTCTGGGCCAAATGACCAGTAAATTATTTACCTTTCCGAGCCTTAGTTTGTTAATTGGTACAATGGAGATCATAACAGGGCCTACTTCATAGGGCTGCTGTGAAAATCAAAAGAGGTGATATTAATACATAGAAAGTTCCTGCATCAGTGCTTAGCATATAGACATTCAGTAAACAGTAGCAGAATTTTACTGCTTATTTCTAATATCAGAAAAGTGATTTTTTCTGTCAGTGTCACAGGGTAAATTATGCATGTACTTCAGATCTTACGCACAGACAGACATATAACCACCTGAAGGGGCTTGTACTACATTCTATACCTGCAGCTGTTATACCGTCTTGTGTACTGAATTGTGTCCAGGAAAAGCCCATTTTTTTAAAGATAAAAGCTAAGTTTCTACAATGTTGTTGGTAATTACTATGAACTAGTGATGAAGGGAAAATAATTGTTTTTGTTTACTTTAGTGATGTGTTTTTACTGCATTAATTGTGAATGTCATAATCGTGACAGAAGTCAAGCTTCTGACATATGATTGGGTAGGTAACCATTTAATCCTTGGTCATAACTTAATATAGCGTATTTGAATATTTACATAGGCAAATCAGGAAATGGAGTTGCATGTAATGGAAGAAATGTTACTTTATAGAAATGTCTTTAAATAATCACCCCTACTTGCTTAAAATTAATGTTATTTTAATGTATTTTTTTTTCAGTAAAACTGAAATAAGGCTATTTGAAATTAGAATTGAAATCACTGGAAAAATATGTTCATTTAATCCAAAATATTTTGGATACAAATTGGTACACCTGTGTTACTTCATCCAGATCAAAAAGCAGAACATTATCAGTCCCCTGGAAGAGCTCTTGGCCTCCCCTAATATCTTGTAGTGAATACATCGTAGTGGGTTCACTGTCCTGACTTGTAGTGGCATATGTTAGTTTTGGGGCTTCCCAGGTGGCTCAGTGGGTAAAGAATCCATCTGCAATGCAGGAGACACAGGAGACGTGGGTTTGACCCCTGGGTCTGGAAGATCCCCTAGAGGAGGGCATGGCAACCTATTCCAGTATTCTTGCTTGGAGAATTCCATGGACAGAGAAGCCTAGAAGGATACAGTCTACAGGGTCACAGAAAGTCAGACACAACTGAAGCATGCACGCACGCTTGTTAGTTTTGACTCTTTTTATATAAATGGAACCATATGGTGTATATGTCTCAGTGTTTGGTTCTTTTAGTCATCATTGTACTTACAGGATTTATTGTTAAGCATATATGTCATTGCTTTTCATTATTATGTCATATTTCGTTTTGTGAATACGCCATAATTTATCCAATCTAATGTTGATGATCATTTCATTTCAATTTTGGGTGTCTTTCTCCTGTAGTAAACAACCTAGCACATTTGTATGTGTGTATGTGTGTTTTTGTGAATAGCTATCTATATATTTCTCTTGGGTTTATATCCAAGAGTAGAGTAATTTTATCATTGGATATGTGCCTATTCATATTTATTAGATCCTGCTGTATAATAAGTGTGTTCTGTATCCATGCCAATGCTTGATATTTTCTATGTTGTTTTTAAAAATAGTGCCTGACATAGATGAAGTAATAAGTTTTTAATGAATGTATAAAATATACTGACAATTTTGACAAATCAAATTTTATAGTATTTTTGTAGCTAATAATCTATTAAGGCTTGTGTGAGTGAAGAAATAAAGTAAAAATTGTAAATGTTATTTTCCTATAGCCGAGGATGGGAGTGTTTTATGTAGTTCCTTATTAGGTTCGTAAAGACATACATGTAATAAATTTTCCTCCTGTAGATAGCAGCAATTGGAACACAGACAGCTTCGTGCTGTGAAAGTACTGTTACTAAAACTGATACAGCTACCATTACTCTCAGTTCTACTTTTGGCGGAGGGAAGACCAAAACCAGAGAAAATGGTCTTAGAAAAGGTATTCTCAAACCTACTTTTGGGGGGAAAAAAAGGCAATTTCAGAAAGAAAACATCATGTCTATTTCCACATGTGAAATATCCCACAAAGCCTGTCATTTTGCTGAATACAGATACAAAAAAAGTCCTGTAATGTAGTCTTACAGACACATTCAAAATAAGGTTATGTGTTAATAGTTTGTGTTTGCGTTGTAGATAATACCTTATCAATAAGACTCATTTAATGTTATATAGTATTGGTAATTTTAAAATGTATAACATTTATTTTTTCTGAATATAACACTAATGCATATTTATTGCAAAAGTTGGGAAATGCAGAAAAGTATAAAGAAATAAAATGTCAACTTTTAATCCAGAAAAATCACTATTAATAACTTGTTTTATATTTTATAATCTTTAAAATGTTTGTATATATACAGCTATAAGTTGTGTACTTTGCAGCAATACTGTATGTGCTGTATTACAAGCTGCTTTTTCCTCCATTTATGTAGATCCCACTTTTCATTTCCTTAAATGCTACGAACATGATTTTAAATGATTATTATTCTGTTGTTTTCACTTTTGTAAATAAAACTATAATGAATGTCCTCATCCCAAAATTTTTATGTCTGCTTATTTCGTCAAAAATATTTTAGTTAAAAAGAGTTATTAGGTAAAAGGATATAATATTTTGAGAAATGATTTTGATATTCATTGCTCCTTAAAAAGAATCTTTTAATTTACTTTCTCAAGGGTGATATAGAAGTGCAAATTTTTGTAAATACTAGGTTACATCATTGTAAAATCAGTCTTACTAGCTTAATATTGCTAATATTATTCAGTTGCTCTTATTATGAGTGATATTGAATGCTTTTTTCTTATATTGATTGGGCACTTGCATTTTTTTAAGGTTTTATGCTTATATTCCTTACTAGGTTTATCAGGCATTTGTCTTTTTATTATTAGGGGGTAAGCTTAATATATATTAGCAAGAATACTTTTCTTCTATCTTTTAAATTGTTTCTTTATATTAAGCAGCACATAAAATATATGCTTGTGAAAGATATGAGGTCGTGGTGTGTGTTTTAAAATTATTGTAATTATTACATGTGTGTTCTGGTTTGGGATCTGTGACTCCTCCCTCAGCTTCTGCTTTTTGTCTGCCTTTTATTTATTTATTGGTATATCTCATGCTTTTATTCTACCAGAAAAATTTTAGAATTGTTTCATCAAAGTTAAAATCAAAACAAAAAAGAAAAACAACTACCATCACAGCAGAAATCTCAGAAATATCAATGGAATATGGTTGAAATTTAGGTTATTCAAAGAGTTTTGGTGTCTTTAATATAATGCATCTTCTTATCTAGGAATGGTGCTGACTGCTACCTTTATTTAAGCCCCTTTTTCCTAATAACCCTCAGTGAAGCTTTACAGTTTCATCACGTGGATCTCACACAGTTGCTTTATTCTGTGCTGTATTACAGTGCTTAGCTGCTCAGCTGTGTCCAACACTTGCGACCCCATGGACTGCAGCCCACCAGGCTCCTCGGTCCATGGGATTCTCCAGGCAAGAACACTGGGGTGGGTTCCCATGCCCTTCCCCAGGGGATCTTCCCGACCCAGAGATTGAACCGAGGTCTCCCGCATTGCAGGCCGGTTTTTTTACTCTCTGAGCCACCCGGGAAGCCCTGTTTTATCCTAGAAAGTTTATAATTTTGTTACTATCATGAATGGGTATAGTTTTTCTATTATTTATTTTACCAGGTTATTTTTAGTAATATAGAAAAGGTATTAATTGCCCACCTTCTTTACCACAGTTAGTTTTTGTAGCTTCTCAGTTGATTCTTTTGGGTTTTTAGGCATACACATTGATAGAAACAATATTTCTCTACCCTTTTTATTGCATTGGATGGATACTCCATGATAATGTTATTTGTGATAAGACATTCTTGCTTAATCTTGATGAGAATGCCTTGAATCACGTTTCATGATTCATTCAGCAAATATATGTGACTTATCTGCCATATGACAAGCCTTTTGCTAAGTGTGAGAGAGAGAAAATGGTGAGAAAAACAGACATCATCTAAGCTCTTTTAGTTTACCAACAGGTGGGAGATTGTAGGTAAGCAGTTATTTGATAAATAAAAATTTCAGTTTAGTTGCTCAGTCATGTTTGACTCTTTGCGACCCCATGGACTGCAGCATGCCAGGTTTCCCTGACCATCACCAGCTACCAGATCTTGCTCAAAATCATGTCCATCGAGTCAGTGATGCCATCCAACCATCTCATCCTCTGCTGTCCCCTTCTCCTCCTGCCTTTATTCTTTCCCAGCATCAGGGTATTTTCTAGTGAGTCAGTTCTTCACAAGGGTGGCCAAGTATTGGAGTTTCAGCTTCAGCATCAATCCTTCCAATGAATACTTAGGACTGATTTCCTTTAGGATTGAATGAATGATCTTCTTGCAGTCCAAGGGACTCTCAAGAGTCTTCTCCAACACCACAGTTCAGAAGCATCAATTCTTCGGCGCTCAGCTTTCTTTTTAGTCCAACTCTCACATCCATACCTGACTACTGGAAAAACCATAGCTTTGACTAGAGAGACCTTTGTTGGCCAAGTAATGTCCCTGCTTTTGAATATGGTGTCTAGGTTGGTCATAGCTTTTCTTCCAAGGAGCAAGCGTCTTTTAATTTCATGGCTGCAGTCACAGTCTGCAGTGATTTTTGAGCCCAGGAAGATAAAGTCTGTCACTGTTTATGTTGTTTCTTCATCTGTTGGCCATGAAGTGATGGGACATCATGCCACGATCTTTGTTTTTGGAATGTTGAGTTTTAAGCCAGCTTTTTTACTCTCCTCTTTTACTTGTATCAGGACAGTCTTTGGTTCCTCTTTGCTTTTCTGCCTTAAGGGTGGTGTCATTGGCGTGTCTGAGGTTATTGATTTTTGTTGATTCCAGCTTTTGCTTCATCCAGGTTGGCATTTCACATGATGTACTCTGCATATAAATTAAATAAGCAGGGTGACAGTATACAGCCTTGATGTACATATTCCCTTCCCAATTTTGAACCAGTCCATTGTTTCATGTCCCATTCTAACTGTTGCTTCTTGACCTGCACACAGGTTTCTCAGGAGGCAGGTAAGGTGGTCTGATATTCCCATCTCTTTAAGAATTTTCCACAGTTTGTTGTGATCCACACAATCAAAGGCTTTAGCGTAGTCAGTGAAGCAGAAGTAGATGTTTTTCTGGAATTCTGTTGCCTTTTCTATGACCCAACAGATGTTGGCAATTTGATCTCTAGTTCCTCTACCTTTCCTACATACAACTTGAACATCTGGAAGTTTTCGGTTCATGTACTGTTGAAGCCTACCTTGGAGAATTTTGAGCATTACTTTGCTTCTGTGTGAGATGAGTGCAATTGTTTAGTAGTTTGAGCTTTCTTTGGCATTGCCTTTCTTTGGGATTGGAATAAAAACTGACCTTTTCCAGTCCTGTGGCCACTGGTAAGATTTCCAAATTTGCTGGCATATTGAATGTAGCACTTTCACAACATCATCTTTTAGGATTTGAAATAGCTCAGCTGGAATTCTATCACCTCCACTAGCTTTGTTCAGAGTGATGTTTCCTAAGGCCCACTTGACTTTGCACTCCAGGGTGTCTGGCTCTAGGTAAGTGATCACACCATCATAGTTATCTGGGTGGTGAAGATCTTTTTTATATAGTTCTTCTGTGTATTCTTACCACCTCTTCTTAATATCTTTTACATCTATTAGGTCCATACCATTTCTGTCCCTTATTGTGCCCATCTCTACATGAAATGTTCCCTGGGTATCTATAATTTTCTTGAAGAGATCTCTAGTCTTTCCCATTCTATTTTCCTCTATTTCTTTGCATTGATCACTGAGGAAGGCTTTCTTATCTCTCTTTGTTATTCTTTGGAACTCTGCATTCAGATGGGTATGTCTTTTCTTTTCTCCTTTGCCCTAACTTCTCTTTTCTCAGGCATTAGTAAGGGCTCCTCAGACAACCATTTTGCCTTTTTGCATTTCTTTTTCTTGGGGATGGTTTTGATTAAAGACTCCCGTACAGTGTTACGATCCTCTGTCCATAGTTCTTCAGGCATTCTGTCTGTCAGATCTAATCCCTTGAATCTATTTGTCAGTTCTACTCTATAATCCTAAGGGATTTGATTTAGGTCATACCTGAATGGTCTAGTGGTTTTCCCTACTTTCTTCAACTTAAGTCTGAATCTTGCAATGAGGAGTTCATTATCTGAACTATAGTCAGATCCTGGTCTTTTTTTTTTGCTGACTGTATAGAGCTTCTCCATATTTGGCTGCAAAGAATATAATCAGTCTGATTTCGGTATTGACTATCTGGTGATGTCCATGTGTAGAGTCATCTCTTGTGTTGTTGGAAGAGGGTGATTGCTATCATCAGTGTGTTTTCTTGGCAAAACTCTATTAGCCTTTGCCCTTCTTCATTTGTACTCCAAGGCCAAGTTTGCCTGTTACTCCAAGTATTTCTTGACTTCCTACTTTTGCATTCCAGTCCCCCATGATGAAAAGGTATCTCTTTTTGGTGTTACTTCTAGAAGGTCTTGTAGGTCTTCATAGAACCGTTCAACTTCAGCTTCTTTGGCATTAGTGGTTGAGGCATAGACTTCGATTTCTGCGATAATGAATGGTTTGCCTTGCAGATGAACAGAGATCATTCTGTCATTTTTGAGATTGCATCCCAGTACTGCATTTGGACTCTTTTGTTGACTCAGAGGGCTGCTCCATTTCTTCTAAGGGATTCTTGCCCACAGTAGTAGATGTAATGGTCGTCTGAATTAAATTCGCCTATTCTGGTCCATTTTAGTTCAATGATTGCTAAATTGTCAGTGTTCACTCTTGGCATCTCCTGTTTGACCACTTCCAATTTACCTTGATTCATAGACCTAATGTTCCAGGTTCCTATGCCAATTATATCAAAGAAGTTTTTGCCCTGTTGTGTAAGTTCTATGGCCCACAACAGATTCCCCAACCTGGGGATCTGGCAGAGATTGAGAATCCCTGGGGAATTTGAAAGCCAGGGGACTCTGATTACAGAACTTCCACAGGACTGGGGAAACAGACTCTTGGAGGGCACAAACAAACCTGGTGCCCAGGAGAAAGGAGCAGTGAACCCACACGAGACTGACCCGGACTTGCCTGTGAATGTCCAGGAGTCTCCAGCAGAGGTGTGGGTTGATGGTGGGCTGCCTTGGGGTCAGGGGCACTGAATACAGCAGTCATGGAAACCGTGGGGTGTTCTCGCATAAGTCCTTTTGAAGGAAGTCGTAACCCCCAGCATAACCCTTACCTGGCCTTAGGTCAAACTATAGGGAGGGAACACTGCCCCACCCATTAACAGAAAATTGGATTAAAGATTTACCAAGCATGGCCCCCCTGTCAGAGCAAGACTCAGATTTCCTCACAGCCAGTCCCTCCCTCCTGTGGAAGAGGAAGCTTCCACAGGCCTCTTATCCTTATCCATCAGAGGGCAGACACAATGAAAATCACAGTCACAGAAAACTCACCAAACTGATCACATGGATCACAGCCTTTTCTAAGTCAGTGAAGCTATGAGCCATGCTGTGTAGGCCCACCCAAGATGGATGGGTCATGGTAGAAAGTTCTGACAAAACGTGGTCCACTGGAGAAGGAAATAGCAAACCACTTCAGCATCCTTGCCTTGAGAACCACGTGAACAGTATGAACAGGTGAAAAGATATGACACTGACAGATGAACTCCCCAGGTCAGTAGGTGCCCAATATGTTACTGGAGAAGAGGGGAGAAACAGCTTAGGAAAGAATGAAGAGGTTGAGTCAAAACAAAAACAAAACAAAAAACCCAAAAACCCAGTGGTAGATGTGACTGTTGATGGAAGTAAAATCTGATGCTATAGGGAAATGGCAACCCACTCCAGTATTCTTGCCTACAGAATCCCATGGACAGAGGAGCCTGGCAGGCTACAGTCCCTGGGGTTGTAAGAGTCGGACAGGACTGAGTGATTAAACCACCAAAGAGCAATATTGCATGAGAACCTAGAGTGTTAGGTCCATGAACCAATGTAAATGAGAAGTGGTCAAATAAAAATTTACAGTTATGTAAATTTTGAGTTAACAGATTGAGGCTTTTGTTGTAAATAATAGCTTATAAAATTTTACTTACTGTAAGGAAGCCTGAGATTTTAACTATAGAGCATTTAGGTCCTTATTAGCATTTAATTCCTTATTAGAGTTCATCGTGTCTGAGAAGTTGAACTACAATTGAAGTATTAACCACAGTTAAACAGTTATTGTACGTTTTATGCAAGTAGACAGAATAAAACTAATATTCCATTTCTTTCCATGATTTCTTTGAGGTTCTGCATTGTTTTTCTTCTTATTGACTGAGCACTGAGGCTTATGCGTCTTTATATTGCTTTTCCTCTTTAAAATGGTTCCTCCACCTTTTAGTCAGTTCTTTTCATTGCTTCTGAAGAGTTTGATGGGACCTACGAGTCTGTTGAGTAAGGCAGTATTAAAACCAAGTGTTCAAAAGAAAAAAAAAAACAAAACAAAAAAAACCCAAGTGTTCATTATAAATTTACTGATATCTCAGACCTCTTATTTTGGGATAACTGTCTATTAGACAGTAGCTAGCTACAAATTACTTATGGGGTGATAGCTAAAGTTTTTGGGAGCATTAGTTGTTAGCATGGAGACAGTAATGTTCAGAAACGACTTCTTACCTCCCTCTGTAGATCTCTCCCAGTACCCATTCCAGTGAAGCCAAGCAAAGGGGAAAGAATTACTTTCCATCCTTCTCTGCCTTTACTTTCCCTCCTGTTCTGTGCTGGAACCTGCTGAAAAGTTTCTAAATCACCACTGTGTGGAAAGCTGTCGTTTGATCAACCTGTGAAATACAGTTGAGCAGACAGATGTGAGTGCAGGATGAGTGAGAGCAATTTTTTGAGGGGTGAACTCTTAACACTGGCTACAAGTTTATGTGTGAGCTTCCAGCTGTTAAGAATATCAGTGTTTTTGCTTTATCCAGGGTGAGCATAGACAGAAAACAGGGTCTCTATGAGGATGGAGTGAAATATTAAATGAGAAAGAAGTTTTGCGATGTGTTTAAGTCCTCAAAGAATCCTCAAAAGAAATGGGAATGGGTGACTTCCAGAAAATTCCCTTCTGAGTTTTCAACTTCTATTTTTGACCACTTTTGTCACTATTTTTAATGGAATATCCCTTGGAGCTAAATAGTAGCATAGTCCTCAAGGGACTTTAAGAGACTAAAATTTACAAAAAAATGCTGGGGTAAAGTGATTGGAGCTGCTTGGGCATTTATTCCATGTTTTCAGGGATTTTTTTCTCTTTCTGAGAATTCTTCAGTGCACTTAGGAAGTTTATATTTTGTCACACATACTATTCAGTTGGTTTTAAAAAATGTTTTAGTATTTTTTTGGGGGTGTCTTATTGCAAAAGGAATACACTTTAATATTTAAAATAGGGAAAATATAAAATACAGAAAAGAATAAAACACCTCCATGGTGTTTCCCAGCATATACATCATTGTTTAAGTTCAGTGTTTTTGCTTCAGGTTATTTTCTTTTTATTCCAAAGGTGTATTTTGAATTGTAGAAAAATGCCACTTAATTTTTTAACACTGCGATCATTTTTACATGTCATTTTAAATTGCTGTGTGATATTCAGTTATACACATGAATATTGATTTAAGTATTCTCTCATTGTTGGAAATTTATATTGTTTCTTGTTTTTACTGTTATCAACAGGATGAAATAAACATCCTAGCAGATCTTTGTAAAAAATCTTTGATTAGTCCAAGGGGAGTATATTCCTTGAAGTGAAATTATGGCAGTATGAAAGTTTTTAAACTTGATGTATGTAGCCAAATAGCTTTATGGAAAGGTTAAATGAATTTATATCACTTAAGTTAAAAGATAATTTATTTCCCCAAACTTCATCAATGTTAATTTTAATGATTTTTTTAACCTATGCCTTTGAATTGTACTTTATTATTGTTTAAATTTCCATTTCTTTGAAGATGGCAGATATACCTTTTGATATGTGGAATTGAATGCAGGATTTTACCTGTAAAATTTTGTTGGCACCAATAAGGTACAGATAGCGTGGTGGTGGTATCCTAGAGGCATTGGGTGTGACTGGGTTGGATGGAGGCTTCAGGACAACAGTACTGAATGTTTCTCAGTAGAGAGACCCAGTAGCTCAAGTTCATTGCCACTGTTCTGTTCCTGAAATTCAAGATAGTGGGGAAAGAGATGGACATTGCAGTGCCTTGAAATGAGAGAAACTGTTGTGTTCTTTTTTGCGGGGGTGGCGGGGAGGGGTTGTATTGTTTCTGTCCCTTGCAGAGTAGTACCTAGGATCCAGAACAGCACTTGGTCCTGAGGATGTCTTATGGCCATGGCTTTGGTTCTTAGAGGTTGTTGAAAAGCATAGTTTCTCTGAAACTTGGAACCTTTTCTCTGTGCCAGAAAATCTCAGAGCTCACCCCTGGGCTAGAATGGGTGGCAGTCCTTAGGGGCCATGTAAGCCAGAGGACCCTGCTTTGTAAACAGTCTTGACATATACTGAAACCATCCCTAGCTTCTGAAATTGGATTCCGTGGTTTCATTGCTACTTTCCACTTGTACTGAGCCAGCTGGATTGAGACTGTGGAGGAGGGGACCAGTCCCTCGGAAGGGGAAGCAGCAGTGCTTATGTGGGATGAAGGGACTGGATAAGAGAATCATAATTCTATTGGTAGTTAATAAATATAAATGTTCTCTGCCATAGTTTGTCTTGTAATTGCATGACTTGTCAGTAGTTGATTATGGTTAAATCTAGTTAAAAACTGAACTTTATAACGGTGCTAGATGACATTTCAGGAGGCCTCGGAGCTGTCTAATGCTCATGTGTGACCTTATATGGAATCCTCTATGCTCCTTTACTTGTAAATTTTTTAATTTTTTAAAATTATACAGTAAAATTGAAAAATAATTTTATGTATACTTCTATTTATTTCAACCAAAGAAATTGTATGTTTTATTTGTTTCATATACAAGTCAGCTTAATTTCTAAGTTATTTTTCTTCCTTATGACTTTTGGGGAGCTTCTTCTTGTGGGGTTAAAACATGTAGATGATATTCATTCTCTTCTGTTAGTTAGCCAAGTAGTCACTTGGCTGTTAGTTTACTTAATTTTTCTTCAATTAAAGCCTTAGTTTATATGTGTAGGGAAAGGGAAAAGTGACATTGATTTCTTAATTCGAGTCATTAATTCATATAAAAATTAGGCTCCATAAATAATAGTGAAGAACACTAGCTTGTCTCTAGAAAGTAAGCGTTCTTATATTTTTCTGATATAGAGATTTTTTAAATTGCAGCAGTTTCAGAGGAATTACTGATTTTTATTAAATTTGTATTTGATGAATAGTCCCCATATGGAGTAAATTCTATGTACTTAGAAAGAACAGAGTCAATGTTTGATGCTTGAGTAAGAAAAATATTCTTATAGCTCAGATTTGGTGCTTTTTTATTAACAAATCGTTTTATTACACTTAGTGTAGTATTAAGGAAGATTTTGGTCACTTTGATAAGAAAGAAATGTTGGGAAGCATTTTTCAACATTATTAACTGGTTTTAGCTGTCTGGTTGTAAAAGCAGCCAGTGTTTGCTTTAGAATAGGGACAGAAATAAATATTTTGTTTTGGCATACTATCAGTGCAGTGGCACCAGGTTTTCACTACTCTTTTTATTTTTGTAACTGTTTGAAGAAGTAAATTTATGGCTTTAAATTTCCCTGGCTTTTTTTGACCTTAAGGTAACTCTGATTTGCTTTAAGTTTTAATTTTATGACAGATGACATCTCTGTTGTGTCCAGAGTTAAACTTCAGGGTAGAGGTATATTTTTACATCCTGGGATTGTGAACAGAATAAATTACCAGAGAATTATGTTTAAATGAATGTATAAGTGTAGGAATGTTGACTAGACTAGCTACACTTCCCCGTATAAACAGCTTGTTAATGGGCAATCAGTCACTAGAGTTGCCATGAACTCGGAGCTTAATGAACAGGGGAAGACAGAGGATGAATCCCAATTCAAAGTGGATCTGACAGCTTATCAGGCAATTTCAGTGATCACTAATCCATTTCATTTGGCAACTTAATTTATCACACAGTTAGAATTTTCATCCCATGGGTTTCTGGGTGGAAATTAATTCAGAAACATGTCCAGTCCATAGGGTTGAAGAGATCTGTTTAAGCTTTGTGAGGACACTTAGAAATAAGTTATTTTAAATGCATAAAACAGGTTTCTTTTATAATTTTATTTGTGTTTAACCAAGTCTTTCTTAAAATATGTAGATGGTACCAGCATTTGATGGTATATCACAACTGTTAAATAAGGTTCATTTATCCTAAATTTCTAAATTAAACAGGTTGTTAATTTTAACTCATTGATGAAATAACACTAAAATATTATGTGAGTATGTTAATAATTCTGTCTTTACATATATAAAAGTTACTGGTCATGAATATGTTTTATAGCATCCATAGAAAGAAATAATGAGCAAAAGAAATTATTTCTTTAAAGCTTACAATTTTACATCTGCTGAGTACTTACAAATTCTCTAATTAGACTGATTTATAGCTCATTATTTTACTTAAAAATATCTCTTATGGCAAAATTCTTTGACAGAAGGGAAGAAATGTAACCTACCTCTCATAGCTCATACTTCGTGCTTAGAATTTGCAAGAATGAGCCTTATTAATTGGGCTCAGCTTAGGACCTGGCTGTGGTTTAAAATAACTTCAAAACCAGAAACACATTTTCTTCACTTTTTAAAGACTTGATTTATAGTGTATAGAAAGCTAAATTGAATATTGATCCTTGAAAAGCAAATATGTCCTATAAAAATGACAGAACAAAAGAACACAATACTAGATGATAGAGTGATTGATTGTCCACAGCCTGGAGACAACCTCCTCCTCAGATGTCATCTTTGCTGGGCCTGTGTAGATCTGAGAGTGTGATGGGGTGAAGTGTCACTGAGATTAGTTGCACCCTGGCATGAACTGTTACATTTTATAAGAAAATTGAGGAAGACTTGTAACAAATCATTTCTAAGAAGGAATTTGAAGAATGAGGAATGCAGCACAATATCAGTAAGATCTATGATATAACTGCAGGAGGGGACACAGGGAATTCCTTATAATTTCTCAAGCCCTGAAGCATCTTCAAAAAGAATTTAACTTAGTGAAAAATAATTGAGATGACAGAAAACCACAAACTGGCACAAGGCTGTCATTGATTGGATATGTCAGGCAAATTGTGGCTATCATTCTTATGACCAGCCTGATTAAAGTAATGTCTTCATAATCTGGAGGGGCTCAGTGTTGAATCATCCTGGCACCTTTCCCAAATCCCCTTTCTAAGTCGTTGGCATTTTTCCCTGGAACATACTGCAAACCTGCAGTCTTGGCATTTTAGAAGCTGGGCTTTCATTTTTACCTTTAAAGGAAAATAGTCATCAAGTCCAGTACCAGACCTTGGGAATTGAGCCAAAAGGGAAAAAAAATAGTCTTCTGTGTTTGACCTTTTCCTTTTTTTCCTATGAGAGTAATGATTATGTCAAATTTTAGTGGGCATCAGAATCACTCAGAATTTTGTTTTAAATGCTGATTTTATTTTCCAGTACCCCACAATTCAGATTCAGCAGGCCTAGGAGGGACCCTTGGAATTTCCAGTTAACAAGTATCTGAATGCAGAGGTTCCTTTGCAGGTTCTCTATGGAATCATTTCTCTATAGTCTTGGGCTTTGAGCGTACCAAGAAAGGCCTACACCCTTGCTCTCGGGTACTCTTCTTTCAGACATTTTTGAAAACCTTCTTTCTTCCAGGTTTTCACATATATGTGTTGGAAAGAACTGTATTTCTCTCTGTTCTCTTAAAGCAGTCTGGGCTTTAACATTCACCCTGCCCTCCCTTCTCTTCCTTTCCCTTCCCTCCTCATTTTCCTCTCAGATCCCCTCCTCTTCTCTTTTCCTTCCTTTTTTATAATGTAAATTTAGTTAGAATTTGTGCCTAATTCTCTGCCATACACTGGGGTGATAAACAGTCTTTGCTCTAAAGAACCTCGTACTTTCTAGGAAGATACATACATCCATGAGTAATTATATGATTCAGGACTAATGACAAGTGACACTGAAGAAGTAGAAGCCAAATGCCAGGAAAGGAGTCATTAGGAGTGTGGACATCAGGGAAGACTTGATAGGTTTGATGGTAAAGCATTGAGGAGAGTAGCATTTCAGTAGGCATAAAGATAAGAAGAAATTGCATTAACAAAGGTCTAAAGCATGAGAAGTCAGGCCTATTAAAGAAATGGTGCAGTGGTTTAACATTTGTTTGTGGCTCTGGAAATATCGCTGGGGTAAGGAGTAAGGAGAGTGGGGTTCCAGTGTTGGCGTGGAGCTGATGACTTCAATAGAAGTCCACATGTGTCTTTCTCTTATTTTATTGGTTCTAATCTTAGATGTATGTCTCTTGCCTGGATGACTTTTCCCAAAGAAGAGTATATACTACTCCCCGTGGACCTTTCCGGAATATCTCTCATTCATCACCACACTAGGAACCCATGAAAAAATCAGTTGAAGAAGCAGTAGAGTTTAACGGTGTGGTAGGCTGAAAAATAGACCCAACCTCAAAGATCCCTCTCTTAATCCTTGGAATTTGTAGTATTACCTTACATGGTTGATGTAATCAAATTAAGGATCTTGATATTTGATTATACACAGAGGAGAAGGCATAGTGAAGATGGAGCCAAGGGAGATCTGAAGTTTAGAATGTTGGCAGCAACCAGAAGCTGGAGGAGGCGATGAGCTTCTCCTCCAGAGTCTTCAGAGGGAGGGAAGCCCAGCTTACACCTTGGTTTCTGCCCAGTGAAGCTGATTTTGGACTTCTGGACTCCAAAACTTTGAGAGGATGAAGTTGTGTTGTTTTAAGCCATGTCGTTTGTGGCAATTTTTAAAAGCAGCTCTAGGAGACTAATACAGTGGTTGAGAGGTTGAACTCTCAAGTTAGAAAGATGGGGATCTTGTTAGTGTGACTTTAGACACAGTTCCTTAGATCTCTGTTGCTTGAAATGTAGTTTTGAAGAGATGACCTACTGTGTATGTGCTTTCTGTGATATCCAGTTCCTGGTACATGTAAACTGCTTAATAAATGTTAAATGTGATGGTGATGATGACAGTGGCAATAGGAAAAGTATAAATCAAAGTGGAGAAAACCCAAATGGATCCATTGTGCTTATAATATTTCTGGTTTAATGAACTACTGACGCTGTTACTTCTGAGTAACTGATAAAGTATAGCTCTTATTATATAAATGATTCCTGGGTCAGGAAGATCCCCTGGAGAAGGGAATGGCTACCCACTCCTGTATTCATGGCTGGAAAATTCCATGGACAGAGGAGCCTGGCAGGCTACAGTCGATGAGGTCAGAAAGTCAGACATGACTGAGTGACTCACACACACACACAGGTGATAGGTAATAAAACTCTACTAAGAAGTCATTTAGTGAAATATGAAGATTCTGTAACAAAAATCCTCAAGTTGGGTTTATATTCTATGAGGAAGACATTGGAAGATCTTGGCTTTGGGGGCAGGGCGTAGTTTTTTTTCCCTTTGTTTTTCTTTTTTCCTTTGTTTTATTTGTTCTTCAAATAACCTGCAGCTTAGAAGGAGACACCTTTTGACTGAAAAACTCTATCTTGGTAGCTAGCAGAAATGGTCTCAGTGGAGAAACAGTGTGTTCACCAATTAGAGGTTCATATTGCTTCTAATTCTTCTAATAGTTTTAGAAGTTTGAGTGAAATTAAGATTTTTATCTTTCCTCAGTGCTGCATATTGATCACTCATGATAAGAATTGGGAATAAAAAAAGACCAAAAAATGAAGGGTGAAATAAAACAACACACATAAATACCCAGATTGTAGTGATTTTACTTATGAAAATTAGATCCTGTAAGTAAACTTGTGTTAGAATTATTGGCCATTCAAATGTTATTCTTCAAGCATTAACACCTGTTAGTGAGCCAAGATGTTAGATCTGTAGATTTACTGAGGTGTATGTTTAGGCATTGACTGATTCACTTTCTGCTGTTGATAGAACTGATGTAATTTAAGAATCTGCTTCATCTGATTTGTGAGTCTCAGAAAAACAGTTGCTTGGCAGCAATGACAGGTCATATGCCCGTGTTGTAGGTAGACTGAAGTAGGGAGCTTTTACATTCTGTCAAACTAAAGCTTCCACCTATGAAGTGAACTATTATTGAGAGAATTTTGTCTTCTCAGCAATTAGTAAAATATCATTGACAAATAAACCTCACTGTGGTAATTCATCAAATTAAGAGCTTTCTGAGGGCAGGGACTGTGTTATCCATTTATGTATTTCCAGCACCAAACCATGTCAGGTCCATTATTAGTGCTCAGGAGGTGCTTGTGAAATTAGTGAATTGTTGAGTATGCTCTTTCTTGTAATTAGGACTTTTAGTTTGAATGGTAGTAAATAGACTCTGGCACTGAGTATTTCTCCTTTCTATCAACCACCACAACAGCAAAAATATATAATATATGTGTGTAACATATAAGCATAATATAAATAAAATAAGAGGGAAACAAATTAGCAATTATTCTACCTTCTAGAAAACTGTGTTGGATTTTTTTCCTGTCTCTGTGTGTTTTTATACTTTTTGGCATAACTATGGTTAGAACAAATACCTAAATTGGTACACAGAGTTTTTTAATTTAATAGAAACATTTTTATGTAGCTTTATATAGTTCATAATTATAATTTTACATGGTTATGTAATGTATTCTCTACTTTTTTTCACCTGTAATCCCTCATTTCGTCATCTGCTTTGGCTTTCTAGTGAATTTTACTTAGCTTTCAAGGCCTGGACCAACAGTTTCCTCACTGTTGCTGACTTTTATGATTCTAGTACTATGCACAAATATTGATTATAAAACTTTTTGATATTATATAACTTTTTTATTCTTATAAAAATCATGAGAAATGAGGTATACTGGAGTATGGATTATGCAGTTGTGGGTCCTAATGCCTCATTCAGTCCTGGTCACATAATAGGCTCTCAGAAAATATTTGCAGAGTACATATACCATTCTAGAGACTGGGAACCAGAAGGTTAATAAGGTACAGTTTCTGGTTGTGATGCTCAAAGTATTATGGCAGAGACAGGTAGGTAAACTTCCTTTAGAAGTGACTGTTCCAGAGTTGTGTATGTGGTGCTGGGTAAACCCAGAGGAGGCTAATATAGTCATGTTACAGACTTTTCTTTCTCATGATTTTTTTGGGGGGGGGGCGGTGGAGGTGGGGACTGTATTTCCAAGAACGGTAGGACTGGGCCATGGAGTGTGACGTGTCTGTGGCTCTTGATTTTTCTTGGCGAGTTGTTTTTCAAAGTTTCTGTTCCTCTTGTGTGTCTCTCTTCCCACGTTGTTTTCTCATTTATATTCAGCGTGTTGAAATATGTTTTTCACCAGATTGTGGTAGGCAGAATTCTGAGATGTTACTCAGGATTCATCATACCCTCTCCCCCAGCATTTCTGCCCCGAGTAATCCCTGGGACTGTAAATTGGATAGTTTTCACTCTCATGATTAGGTTATGTTAAATGGCATAACTGACTTTCAGAAAAGGAGATTATCAGACTAGGTCTGGAGATCCTATAGTTATAACTACATTAACCTTTTTAAAGCAGTTTACTCTGACTGGTAGTAGTAAAGGAGGATGTCAGAAAAATTAAAAACATGAGAAGGATTCGTCATGTCTTTGCTGGCCACGTGGAATGGAACTGGATTTGTGATACTCAAGTGCCCAGCCTCTAGGAGCTGAGACCAACTCCTGGCTGACAACCAGTAAGGAAACAGGGGTCTCAGTCCTATCACTGTGAATAACTGAATTGTGTCAACAGTAAGAATGCACATAGAAGATTTTTCTCCAGTTTCAGACTAGAACTTAGCCCCACTGAGAGCTTAATTTCAGCCTTGTGATCCCCAGTCACATTGTACCTGTCCTTCTGACCTACAGATGTGTGAGCTCACAAATAGGTGTTGTTTTAAGCTGCTGCATTTGTGGTAGTTTGTTACACAGCAATAGAAAGTGAATGTTATAATAATTATTTGTGATATTTACTACATATTTCTTTTCAGGTTTATTGTGAGTTTTACTTGTATGAAACTTTTGCTATTTTTGTGTAATTGCATTTATTGAATTTCTTATTAGTGATTTCTAGCAATTCCTCAGATTTTAGGGGGTGTGGTGTGGGTAAGCCTCTAAGAGGATTTGAATCTGAATCTCAAGTGATAAATTTGATCATATTCTGCCACTGGCATGCTTTTTGAGCAGTAATTTTTAATATTTCTACCTGAATGTTGATGCTTTCCATTGCTGCTTAGCTAAGAATCAATAGAAAGAAATTTACCTTAGGAAAAGATGGGATTTTCTCAGTAAAACATTCCTTTTGATGTTTGCATGGGATTTTAAATATAACAGTTCAACATTAATGGGGCCCTAACAATGGTGGGCAGCTCCCTATACCCATTAACTCTTCTTCTCACCATACATCTTGGCAAGAGAAATCTCCAGACTTTTCATTTTTTTCTACCCCTCCTCCAAATTGCAGATTCTCTGCATGGCCTTGTTGTTGTTCAGTCACTAAGTCATGTCTGACTCTTTGCAATACCGTGAACTGCAACACAGCAGGCTTCCAGGCCCTGCACTACCTCCTGGAGTTTACTCAAACTCATGTCCATTGAGTCAGTGATGCCATCCGACCGTCATCCTCTGTCGCCCCCTTCTCCTCTTGCCCCTAGTCTTTCCCAGCCTCAGGGTTAGTGAGTCAGCTCTTCGCATCAGTGGCTATAGTACTGGAGCTTCAACTTCAGCATCAGTCCTTCCAGTGAATACTCGGTACTGATTTCCTTTAGGATGGACTGGTTGGATATTGCTGCCCGAGGGACTCTCAAGAGTCTTTTCCAGCCACAGTTTGAAAGCATCAATTCTTTGGCACTCAGCCTTCTTTATGGTCCAACTCTCACATCCATACATGACTACTAGACAAACCATACCTTTGACTGTACGGACCTTTGTTGGCAAATTTTTGACTCTGCTTTTTAATAAGCTGTCTAGATTTATCATAGCTTTTCTTTCAAGGAGCAAGCATCTTTTAATTTTGTGGCTGCAGTCATCATCCACAGTGATTTTGGAGCCCAAGAAAATGAAATCTGTAACTGTTTCCACTTTTTCCCCATCTATTTGCCTTGAAGTGATGGGACAAGATGCCCTGATCTTAATTTTTTAATATTGAGTTTTAAGCCAGCTATTTTATTCTCCTCTTTCACCTTCAAGAGGCTCTTTAGTTCCTTTTCACTTTTGCCATTATTGTGGTATTATCCACATATCTGAGGGTGTTGATATTTCTTGCAATCTTGATTCCAGCTTGTGCTTCATCCAGCCTGGCATTTCTCATGATGTACTCTGCATATAAGTTACATAAACAAGGTGACAACGTATAGTCTTGACGTATTCCTTTCCCTAATTGGAACCGGTCTGTTGTTCCATGTCTAGCTCTAACTGTTGCTTCTTGACCTGCATACAGGTTTCTCAGGAGTCAGGTAAGGTGGTCATGTATACCTATCTCTTAGAATTTTCTAGTTTGTTATGATCTACACAGTCAAAGGCTTTAGCATAGTCAATGAAGCAAAAGTAGATTTTTAAAAAAATTGCCTTGCTTTTTTTATGATCCAGTGGATGTTGACAACTTGATCTCTGCTTCCTCTGCCCTTTCTAAACCCAACTTGTATGTCTGGAAGTTCTTGGTTCATGTACTGTTGAAGCCTACCTTGAAGGATTTTGAGCGTTACCTTGCTAGCATGTGAAATAGGTGCAATTGTGTGGTAGTTTGAACATTTGGCATTGCCCTTCTTTGGGACTGGAATGAAAACTGACCTTTTCCAGTCCTGTGGCCACTGCTGACTTTTCCAAATTTGCTGGCTTATTGAGTGCAGCACTTTAACAGCATCATCTTTTAGGATTAGAAATAGCTCAGCTGGAATTCCATCACTTCCACTAGCTTTGTTCATAGTAATATTCCCTAAGGCCCATTTAACTTCACATTCCAGGATGTCTGGCTCTAGATACATGGCCTAGATCTGGCCTATTGCCTATTATTGTCAGTTTTGTTTTGATTTGGTATGGGCTTCTGTAAGAGGCTAGAAGGGATAAGTTTTTGGTTTTCTTCTATGAGTCTAAACTTAAAGGCATGGTTATAAACAACAACTTGACTGCTATGATTTCTAACACCTACCCGTATTATTGACCTTTGTTGATGTTTCAGGTATTTCTCTAACATTCCTGTATTGATGTTATAAACATTCCAAGCATGGGAGTCTTTTACTATTATAGATGCATTTGTTCTTTCAACATACATATATTAAGGACCTACTATGTTCTAGGTCTGCAGGCCTTGTTTTTTTTTTTTTTTTTCTTTTTCCATTGGAGACTTGTGTGTCAAATAGCTTGTGCCATGAAAATCTTCAGTGTTAGATAAGAAAGATGTATAGTGATTTTTCTTGGCTGACCTCAAAGAAAGGCAGCTGGGTTTTATATAGTCAGAAGCTAGTAGTTATATGAACCTAAGACACTATTTTTATTTTTATAATGTGAATGTGTGATGATTTGTTCAAATATGGGATTACTTCTGTTAGAGCTTAATTTAAGCATTGAGATGAAAATTAGCAGTATGGACTCTTGGAGTGGAAGAATTAATATTGTTAATATGACTATACTACCCAAAGCAATCTACAGATCTACTGCAATCTCTTATCAAACTACCCATGACTTTTTTTTCACAGAACTTAAATGACTAATCCTAAAATTTGCATCAAGACCCAGAATTACCAAAGCATTCCTGAGGAAAAGGAACAAAGGAAGAGGCATGACCCTCCTAAACTTTAGAATATACTGTAAAGTTACAGTGATCAAAACAGTATGGTATTGACACAAAAGAAGATATATGGATCAATGAAGAGCCCAGAATGAACTCACATACTTATGTTCAGTTAATCTTTGACAAAGGCCACAAGAATATACAAGAGAAAAAAAGATAGTCTCTTCAGCAAGTGGTGTTGCGAAAGTTGGACCGCTACATGTAAATCAGTGACGTTAGAATACACACTCACACCATAGATAAAAATAAACTGAAAATGGCTTAAAGTCTTAAATAGAAGTCATGATACCATAAAACTCCTAGAAGAGAACATAGGCAAAACATTCTCTCACATAAAATGTTTTCTTAGGTCCATCTCTGAAGGCAGTAGAAACAAAAGCAAAAATAAACAAATGAAACCTAATTAAACTTACAAGCTTTTGTATAGCAAAGGAAACCAGAAACAAAACAAAAGACAACATGCAGACTGGGAGAAAATATTTGCAAACGATGTGACCAACGAAAACTTAATTTCCAAAATATACAAACAGCTCATACAACTCAACAACAAAAAATGAACACCCTGATCAAAAAACAAGCAAACCTAAATACGTATTTCTTCAAAGAAGACATCCAGATGGCCAACAGGTACATGAAAAGATTCTCAACATCACTAAGTATTAGAGAAAAAAATGCAAATCAAAGCTTCAATGAGATATCACTTCACAGAGGTGCCATCATTACAGATGACATCAGTCAGAATGCCATCATTACAAAATCTACAAATAATGAATACTGGAGAGGATGTGGAGAAAAGGAACCCTCATTCATTGTTGGTGGCAGTGTAAATTGGTGCTGCCACTATGGAAAACAGTATGATGGATCCTCAAAAAACTAAAAATAGAGTTGCCGTATGACCCAGCAATCCCACTCCTGGGCATATATCTGGAGGAAACTACTTCAAAAATATCCAGGCACCCCTATGTTCGTCACAGCACTATTTACAGTAGCCGAAATATAAACAACCTAAATCTCCTTTGACAGAGGAATGGATAAAGAAGGTGTGGTACACATATACAATGGAATATTCAGTTCAATTCAGTCTCTCAGTTGTGTCCCACTCTTTGTGACCCCATGGACTGCAGCACGCCAGGCTTCTCTGTCCATCACCAACTCCTGGAGCTTGCTCAAACTCATGTCCGTCAAGTTGGTGATGCCATCCAACCATGTCATCCTCTGTCATCCCCTTCTCCTCCTGCCTTCAATCTTGCCCAACATCAGGGTCTTTTCCAGTGAGTCAGTTCTTCACCTCAGGTGGCCAAACTATTGGAGCTTCAGCTTCAGGATCAGTCCTTCCAATGAATATTCAGGACTGATTTCCTTTAGGATGGACTGGTTGGATCTCCTTGCAGTCCAAGGGACTCTCAAGAGTCTTCTCCAACACCACAGTTCAGAAGCATCAATTCTTTGGTGCTCAGCTTTCTTTATAGTCCAACTCTCACATCCATACATGACTACTGGAAAAACCATAGCTTTGACTAGACGGACTGTTGTCGGCAAAGTACTGTCTCTGCTTTTTAATATGCTATCTAGGTTGGTCATAACTTTTCTTCCAAGAAGCAAGCGTCTTTTAATTTCATGGCTTCAGTCACCATGTGAAGTTCCTTTGGGGTCAAGAAAAATAAAGTCCCTCAGTGTTTTCATTGTTTCTCCATTTATTTGCCATGAAGTGATGGCACTGGATGCCATGATCTTTGTTTTTGGAATGTTGAGTTTTAAGCCAGCTTTTTTACTCTCCTCTTTCACTTTCATCAAGAGGTTCTTTAGTTCTTCGCTCTCTGCCGTAAGGGTGGTGTCATCTGCATATCTGAAGTTATTGATACTTCTCCTGGCAATCTTGATTCCAGCTTGTGCTTCATCTAGCCTGGCATTTCTCATGATGTACTCTGCATTATAAGTTACATAAGCAGGGTGACAGTATACAGCCTTGACGTACTTCTTTCCCGATTTGGAAACAATCTGTTGTTTTATGTCCAGTTTTAACTGTTGCTTCTTGCCCTGCATACAGGTTTCTCAGGAGGCAGGTCAGGTGGTCTGATATTCCTGTGTCTTTAAGAATTTTCCATAGTTTGTTGTGATCCACACAGTCAAAGGCTTTGGCATAGTCAGTAAAGCAGAAGTAGATGTTTTTCTGGAACTCTTGTGCTTTTTTGATGGTCCACTGGATGTTGGCAATTTGATCTCTGCTTCCTCTGCCTTTTCTAAATCCAGCTTGAACATTTGAAAGTTCATGGTTCACATACTGTTTAAGCCTGGCTTGTAGAATTTTGAGCATTACTTTGCTAGCGTGTGAGATGAGTGCAATTGTGTTGTAGTTTGAACATTCTTGGCATTGCCTTTCTTTGGGACTGGAATGAAAACTGACCTTTTCCAGTCCTGTGGCTACTGCTGGGTTTTTCTAAATTTTCTAAATTTGCTGGCATATTGAGTGCAGCACTTTCACAGCATCATCTTTTAGGATTTAAAATAGCTCAATAGAATATTATTCAGCCATAAAAAGAATGAAATAATGCCATTTGCAGCAACATGGATGGAGTTAGAGATTATATTACTAATGAAGTAAGTCAGAGGGAGAAAGACAAATAACCTGTGATATCTCTTAAAAGTATAATCTAAAATATTATACAAATGAACTTATCTTTGAAACAAACACTCACAGACATAAAGAACAGACTTGTAGTTGAAAAGCGGGAGGAAAGACAGAAGAGGGATGGAATGGGAGTTTAAGATTAGCAGATACAACCTAGTAGATAAAGAATATAAAGAATAGATAAACAACAAGGTCCTGCTATACATACAGCACAGGGATCTGTACTCAGTATCCTGTGATAAACCATAATGGAGGCATTTCCCTGGGAATCCAGTGGTTGAGACTTCACCTTCCAATGCAGAGGGGAGTGGGTTCAAACTGGTTAGGGAGCTAAGATTTCACGTGCCTTGCAGCCAAAAAATTAAAAAAAAAAAAGCATGAAATAGAAGCCATGCTGTGGCAAATTCAAATGAAGACTTTAAAAATGATCCATATCAAAAGCAACCTTTTAAAAAACCATAATGGAAAAAAATGTGTGTGTGTGTATAACTCAATCACTTCTGTGTATAGCTGAAATTAACACATTGAAAATTAGCTATATTTTAATAAAATAAATTTTAAAAATTAGAAGCATAGAAATGAGAAAACTCTATTTTCCTGGCAGAGGCACATGGTGTGATACAGTCATGCAGTGTCATGTAATTTCTAAACTTGAAAGAAGCTGAAAAATTATCCAGGCCAGATGCTTCATGCTACAGATGGGGAGCCTGAGGCCTAAAGAGCAGAAATAACACACTCAAGGGCATGCAGACTATGTGTGGCAGAACATGAGTAGGATTTAGGTTTCCTGATACTCAGTGCTGTTCTTTTGCTCAAGTCCGTTACATGTTCTACTGCTCATACTTACTTAATAATTCAGTGGAAACTTGGTGTGTATTTGGTGATATTAAGTTAACATAGTTAATAGGCTGGACTCTGGAGAGTTTTTAGGACTCATTGTTCTTGTCTTTAGTATTAAAACTGTATAGTTTCTATTAAAATACTCAGTGAACCTTCTGTCTTTTGAAATATTTGGACATAATTTGGATAGTAATGGAAACTTCTGACATTATAGTTTGGCGTGAGTGAATTTCTGAAATTTTTATATTGCTTTGTTGCTGAGTATTTTTGGCTTATTGGTTAGAGAAAGGGAATGATTCTACAGATACGCTTTCTTCTACTGCTTTTTTTTATTGATCTCCTTTTTTCTTAAAATGACAAAACTAAAAGAGGCATTGTCCTATCTTTTAATAAAAGTATTGATCTTTTATTTGTATAAAAACAGCTTGGTTGTTAAAATGCTTTATTACTTTTATGTCTTAGAAGTATGCTTTTATTTCTTTACTTCTTTTATATTGGAAATCTTAACTGTTTGGTATGAGTTACTCCAATTGCTGCTTGTTTTAGAGTTGGCTTCTCTTTAAATTGAGAGACATGAATGAGTCCTTTTCCCCCTCTTAATTTCTTCCTGCTGCTTGAAAGACATGTTTTTGTAATTGTTTGATTTTTCTAAGCTGTCGATAATGTTACATAGGCCTTTTTACGATAGCCTGGTCCTTTGTCATTGGTAAAAGTTCTGTTGGTCTTACCCACTTTTAGAAATTACTTCACAGTAACTGCATTCTTTGTTGCTACTTTGCAGTACATATGGAATGCAGGTGGCTTGGATTTGAATCCTGTCTGTTTCTGTCAGTTACTAGCCAGGGTGTGACTTCTGGGAAACTCTTTTGTGCTCCTGGGAGTAGTATATATTTAGATAGGAGTAATTACATAGATGGACAATATATTTTGCAGAAGTTCTATGCTTTTGTATGGTGTTTCCATCTGTTCATTTTTCATTTTTGAAACCTGGATTTTCCTATATTAAATTCCTCAGGCAGTCAGACTCCCTCCCTGGCAGAGCAGAGTCTATGTCCATCCAGTCCACAGAACTCCTTCCCAGTGTATGAGGAATACCTTAGTCATTCAGGATTACAGCCCTTGCAGTGTTTCCTCCAAATTGTGGTTTAACTCGGGTCTGGCACCAAAGTAGTGTTTTTTGTTTTTTTTTTTTAATGAGATTGATATCAGGCAAGAAAATGAGGGTATCTCTGTAGTCTGATACCACAAAGAAATCAGTTTCTCTCTTTCTGCTGAATTTCTCTCAACAAATGCAGAGAATCAGGTACATGATTTTCAGTACTTGAAGCGTAATCACTAGTATAATCTCCTGACTTTACCAGGCAGTATTTGCTTTTAAACCTATCAGCTCTGTTTTAACCATATGCCATCTGAATATTACAAAATGTCAAATAATTTATATAAATAAAGTCACTGTAATGTTGTTAAACCTTTGTCCCCCGTATAGCACTTGAAATCTCTAGTGATCTTATCAGTGTGCATCCTCATCCTGACTGTTTCTTTCTTTTTTTTTTTATTTTTTTTAATTTTTTTATTTTTTTATTTATTTATTTTTTTTTTTCTGACTGTTTCTTAAAGTCTCACCAGACTGTTTCTCAGCTGCCCTGTGGCATTGGCCATAGTCTTTCTCTCCCACTCAAGGTTTGCTGGTTCACAGGAGCATCACCTTCACTAGTGCGGCAGGATTTATGCTGAAAATGTGAGGAGGAAGGACTGTGACCCTAGGTCCATGCTTCACCCAGTCACCTAGCCTTCCGGGAAAACTTTCAGTTCTGCATAGTAGTAGTGTTTCCTAGAGAAGAAAATTTCAAGTTCTGCCTCCCCAGACATAAAGCTGCTTTTAAAAATCCTTCTGAAATAGTGAGGGTTTAAAATCTGCAGGTGGGGGTAATCACCCTGTTCAAGAATGGTAACGTTTCTGGCTTCTGAGTACATTGTGGAGACTGATGGATGTCAGTGTTTCCAGCAGGCTTGTAGCTGGCTTAGGCAAGACAGGGAAGGGAGGGATCAGGGTCGAACAGGAAATGGTTAACCGCGTACAGAAGGACTCTGTTGTTGTTCAGCTGCCAAGTCATGTCTGACTCTTTGCTACCCCTTGGACTGCAGCATGCCAGGCTTCCCTGTCCCTCACCATCTCCTGGAGTTTGCCCAAGTTCATGTCTATTGAATCGGTGATGCCATCCAACTGTCTCATCCTCTGTCGCCCTCTTCCCCTTCTGCCTTCAATCCTTCCCAGCATCGGGATCTTTTCCAGTGAGTCAGCTCTTCACATTAAGTGGCCAGAGTATTGGAGCTTCAGCTTCAGTCTCAGTCCTTCCAATGAGAATTCTCCTAGAGGAACTGTGTCCAAGATAGAACATTTTATCAGAAGTTTCTCGGAATTGGTATAGAGTTAAGTTTTTTTTCTTTTCTTCCCCCCCCTTTCTCTCTTTTTGCTTCCCTCCTTCCCTCCATCCCTCTCCTCCTTTCTCCCTCCTTTCCTTTCTTTCTTTCTTGATTGAATTCAAATTTCATTATTTTATCCAAGGGCTTATCTACCTTGAGAAGGAATATATCATGTGAGCTACTTCGTACATTATTTATCAAGTAAGAACAGAAATCCACGGATTTAATGGGTTAGTATGCTATCCCCCTTTCACCTACTCCATCCTGGACTTCAGCATTAGCTAAACTGACTAATTAAATTAATCCCAATCTTATCCTTGTTCCTAATGGACATGTTCTTATATTTAAAAATTTCTTCATATAATTTGGTATAATTGTTAGGAGTTTGTTGAGTGATTACTAGGACTGAAATGTCAAGATGTGTGTAGATTGGATTATAACATAATGAACTATGTTGAAAACTACTTTACACTGACAAGGATGGCTTTAATAAAAAAAAAAGGAGAGGGAAATAATGAGTGTTGAGAGGATATGGAGAAATTGGAACCCTCATTTATTATGGTGGGAATGTAAAATAGTGAAGCCACTATGAAAAACATTTTGGTAGTTGCTCAGGAAATTAAACATAGAATTATCATATTACTCAGCAGTTCACTCCTAAGTATGGTACAAAAGTTTGCATGTGAAAGCTTATATCAGCTTTGTTATAGCTAAAAGATGACAATAATGCAGATGTCCATCAACTGATGAATAAAGAAAATATGGTTTACCCATACGATGGAATATTATTTAGCCATATAAAAGAATGGAATATTGAGACATTTAGACATCTACTAAGCATCTAGACATGCTGCAATGTGGATGGACTTCAAGAATATTATTCTGAGTTAAAAAAGTCAGAAAAAGGTCGTATGTTGTCTGAATCTATTAATATTTACATGAAAGATCCAGAATGGGTAATAGAGACAGAAAGCAGAGTCCTGGTAAATAGTGGGGGAGGAGATAGGGAGTGAGTACTGGATGTTTTTAAGGTTACTACATGTTTTTAAAGTAGAGATGGTAGTTGCACAGCGTTGTAATATGCTAAATGCCACTGAATTGTATACTTTAAAAAGATTAATTTTGTGTTATGTGAATTTCACCTCAGAAAAACAAGAATAATTGAACTCACGAGTTAAGTGTAAAATTTTTAAGTATGGATAGCTGTTTACTCCCGTTAGTCTTTGGAATACATGTTTCAGACCTTCCCAGGTGGCACTAGTGGTAAAGACATCGCCTGCCAATGCAGGAGAGATAATGAGCCACATGTTTGATCCCTGGGTTGGGAAGATCCCCTGGAGGAGGGCAGGACAGCCACTCCAGTATTCTTGCCTGGAGAATCCCATGGACAGAGGAGCCTGGCGGGCTACAGTCCATAGGGTTGCAAAGAGTTGGACATGACTGAAGCGACTTAGCACACACAGGCAGTCTTTCATGAGGTAGTATTTCTTTTAAAAATGTTTAGTCATTTTCCAATACAACATATAATACGTGTCACCAAAGGTTAGCAAAAATGAAATTTTAAGTTACCTTAATTATACCATTTGAAGCACAGCTATCAACATTTTGTATATGACTTTCCTGTGGTTTTCCCAGTGTGTATTTCATGTGCACATAGTCTACATATGCATATTTATGAAACAGGTGTTTATGGCATACTTTTATCACTTGATGCATTAGATAATAATTTGGTCTTTTTTTATGATTTTAAGACCATGTTACATAGCTTTTCTTTTTTAATGTGTCTGTTTCTTAACTAGCAGCAAAGTAGCACAAAGATTGTGTTTCATTTGTCTTTGACTCTGGAGCACTTGGATGGAAAAGGTCATTTGATTGAGCTGGGTTGGCCTGGATTGAATTGGATTGGATTGAATTAACATAAACCAAATAGAACTTCTGAAATACTGAGCATCCTGTTTTATTATTATATTCTGTTAGCTACATTTTGGCCAGTGACTTGATGTATCTTTTTCTTCTCTTAGGATATCAGGATTGTATAAGCCTGAAATAAATGTACCAACGTAGTCTATATTAGTTTGCTAGGGTTGTGAAGGTTCTGGGGCCAATTATAATGTGTGTTGGGGGTGGGTGTTTCCTCCTTACCACTGAGCAATTCTCTGACACCAGCTGTGTGTCCTACAATTCAACTCAATCCTGACACTGTATACCTAGAGACAGTATTGGATTCCACAGGCTTAGAACTCAGTCCCACAAAACCTCCCTCCCTCAACACACACACACACACACACACACACACACACACTTCAGACATCAGTTGCAAGTCCCAAGTTGTCATTGCCATCTGTGCTTCTGACCAACTGGCTGTAGATTGGAGGTTCCACTGACCTCCCCCTGCCCTAACTTGGATTCAGTTAATTTTCTAAATTCAGTTAATTTTTAAAATTTCTGATTTTCTAAAGAAGCTCAGAGAAGCCAGGAAGAACATTTTACTTACGAGATCACTAGTTTATTATAAAAGTAAGTAACTCAGGTGGAAGAGATGCATGGGGTGGGGTACAGGGAAGGGGCATAGAGCGTCCTTGTGCTCTTGACAGGTACCACTCTCCTCAAGTCTCTGTGTTCACCAACCTGGAAGCTCTCCGAATCTCCTCCTTCTGCCTTTATGGAGTCTTCAGTATATAGTCACGATTGATGAAATCATTAGCCATTGGTGATTGATTCAACTTTGATCCTTTCTCCCTTCCCAGGAAATCAAGGGGTGAGAGTGAAAGTTCTAACACACTATTCACAGCTAGTTCCCCTGGCAACCAGCCCTCATCCTTAGGTGCTTTCCAAAAGTTACCTCATTAACATAAACCCCATTGTGGTAGAAAGGAGCTTATTACAAGTAACACGACACCCATATCACCTCTATGGCTCTGAAGTGGCTTCAGGAGCTGAAAACAGGAGGCCAAATATGACAGGAGATGTCCCTGTTACCCTTATTACTCAGGAAATTCCAGGAGTTGGTAACTATGAGATAAGAACTGTGGACATAGACCAAATATGTAAGAAATGTATTTTGATCATTCAAACCAAATATATATTTCTTATGAATCACAATATTGCCTGCCACCATAACAAAATACTGAAGATTGAGTGCCTTAACAAAAAATTACTTTCTCACAGTTCTGAAGGCTGAAAGTCCAAGATCAACATGTTGTCAGGGTGGGTTTTTCCTGAGGCCCCTTGTGGAGCTGCCCACTGTGTCCTCACGTGGCCTTTTCTCTCTGCGTGCACATCCCTGTGTCTCTACATTCTGATCTCCTCTTTTTATAGAGGCACCAGTCAGATGAGATTAGGGCTCACCCTGATGGTCTGTTTCTAACTTAATTACTTCTCTAAAGATTCTGTCTTCAAATAGAGCCATATTCTAAAGCACTGGCTTTGGGGGGACACAATTCAAATTCAGTACCTAATATATTCCAAATAGTGAAAGATGATTTCACTGTATCTCTAAGAATCTTTTTGTGTGGACTCAATTAAACTGAGTCATCCAAATCTATCAAGAGATACATTTTCTTACATTTTTGAAAGTGAAAGTGAAAGTTGCACAGTTGTGTCCAAGTCTTTGTGACCCCATGGACTGTATTCCATGGAATTCTCCAGGCCAGAATACTGAAGTGGGTAGCCTTTCCCTTCTCCAGGGGATTTTGCCAAGTCAGGGATCAAAATGGGGTCTCCTGCACTGCAGGTGGATTCTTTACCAACTGAGCTATCAGGGAATCCCTATGTTTTTAGGGATAGCTCTAATTTGGAGAGGAGAGAATTGACCAAAAAAAAGAAAAAAATGTAAGAGACAAGAACAAGAGGAAAAATATTTGATTGTTGCTATCTACATTAAGCATTGGAAAATTCATTAAAGCAATGTATTCTACTATTTTGATTGGCCTGAAGTGAAATAGCACTGTTTTAGCAGTATAGAAGTAACCGATAAACAAGTGTCATCAACCAGTATCTTTTGGGGATCAGAAAAGTTCAGGTTCTAAAAATAGAGACATTCCTTTCGAGTAAGAACAAACTGGGATAAAGTTGTGATTTTTTTGAGATAAATGATGGGTGCTGTAGGTGAACGGCACCATCTTAAAGGAGAATTTCTTTTCAGGGACCAAGTTTTGTTTGATTTTATCTTCACGATCTATGAATACAGAAACTTTTGTTTCCATATTGGATAATATTTATGACTTACTTAAAATGTATACTGTTCATTTGAGCATTGGATGAGGAATTGTTTTTTCTGAGGCGTACTGGCTTTTTAAATCTAAATGGAAATACATTAAAAGTGAAATATTATCTATTTTCTTTTCTCTTGTTCAAAACATGCACTTTATAGCATTCATACGTTAGCAGTCAAATAGTAAAACCAAATAAATTCATCCTGAGCAAGCTAGGTTAATTTGTGCTTTTTCATGTAGATTAGGTTGGCATTTGCTTATGAGGAGTCCCTTAAATGTAGCTTTGCAAGAAGCATTTCTCTCTCAGAATGATGTGGATGAAATAACATAAGATGATCTCAATTTAAATGTTCCACTTGAAATCCAGTTAGTTTTTTATTATTCACACTAATTGAAGGAGGGCCAGAACATGTAGACTCCCAAGAGGCCTTTAATCCCAAAACTACTTCTTCTTAACATCTGAAGGCATTTTGGTACTGCATTTGGATAAGGGTGTGCCTAATGCCCTGTGACTTTATTAACAACCTTTGATTTTAGGTAGATATTTAAGTGTATTTAGTCCAGTGGAATATATTCAAGATTTTATACTTCTTTAGGTCTTTGGATTTCTTTCTCTTAAGGGTTAGATCCCTTTATAAGACCCTCTGTTTCTCAGACATACACATAAGAGGCAACACATTTAACAGGTAAATTCCAAATGATGGCTAATGTCCTTTGTAGAGAATAACAAAGTACACATTAATTACTTATGATTAGATTTATAATTTGCTCTCATAGTTAGAAGTTTCTTTATTTTAAGCTGTTCTCCAGAGAAACAGACTGAGCATGTTGGGCTTATATATATATAGCTGTGATCTGAATGTTTGTAAACCCCCAAAACTCACATGTTGAAATCCTATAACCCCCAAAGATGATGGTATTAGGTGAGCTGTTAGGAGGGAGTTAGGACATGAGGGTGGAGCCCTCATGAATGGGATTAACTGTTATAAAAGAGGCCTCAGAGAGCTTTCTTTTTCCAGTCCTGTAACCACTGCTGAGTTTTCCAAATTTCCTGGCATATTGAGTGCAGCACTTTCACAGCATCATCTTTTAGGATTTGAAATAGCTCAAATGGAATTCCATCACCTCCTCCAGCTTTGTTCATAGTAATGCTTCCTAAGGCCCACTTAACTTCACATTCTAGGTAGGATGTCTGGCTCTAGGTGAGTGATCACGCCACTGTGGTTACCTGGGTCATGAAGATCTTTTTTGTATAGTTCTTCTGGCCACAGGACTGGAAAAAGTCAGTTTTCATTCTAGACCCAAAGAAAGGCAATGCCAAAGCATGTTCAAACTACTGCACAATTGCACTCATCTCACATGCTAGCAAAGTAATGATCAAAATTCTCCAAGCAAGGCTTCAACAGTACGAGAACTGTGAAGTTCCAGATGTTCAAGCTGGATTTAGAAAAGGCAGAGGAACAAGAGATCAAATTGCCAACATCCGTTGGATCATTGAAAAAGCAAGAGAGTTCCAGAAATACATCTACTTCTGTTTTATTGACTACACCAAAGCTTTTGACCATGTGGATCACAACAAACTGTGGAAAATTCTGAAAGAGATGGGAATACCAGACCACCTGACCTACCTTTTGAGAAATCTCTATGCAGGTCAGGAAGGAACAGTTAGAACTGGATATGGAACAACAGATTGGTTCCAAATAGGGAAAGGATTATGTCAAGGCTGTATAGTGTCATCCTGCTTATTTAACTTATATGCAGAGTACATCATGAGAAACGCTGGACTGGATAAAACACAAGCTGGAATCAAGATTGCCAGGAGAAATATCAGTAACCTCAGATAGGCAGATGACACCAACCTTACGGCAGAGAGTGAAGAACTAAAGAGCCTCTTGATGAAAATGAAAGAGGAGAGTGAAAAAGTTGGCTTAAAACTCAACATTCAAAAAAAAAAAAAAACAACAACATTTCAAAAACTAAGATCATGGCATCCCGTCCCATCACTTCATGGGAAATAGATGGGGAAATAATGGAAACAGTGATAGACTTTATTTTTCTGGACCTCAAAATCACTGCAGATGATGACTGCAGCCCTGAAATTAAAAGACGCTTGCTCCTTGGAAGAAAAGTTATGACCAACCTAGACAGCATACTAAAAAGCAGAGGCATTACTTTGCCAACAAAGGTCTGTCTAGTCAAAACTATGGTTTTTCCATACAAAGTCATGTATGGATGTGAGAGTTGGGTTATAAAGAAAGCTGAGCGCCAAAGAATTGATGCTTTTGAACTGTGGTGTTGAAGAGTCTTGAGAGTCTCTTGAACTGCAAGGAGATTAAACCAGTCAATCCTAAAGGAAATCAGTCCTAAATATTCATTGGAAGGACTGATGCTGAAGCTGAAACTCCAGTACTTTGACCACCTAATGTGAAGAGCTGACTCATTTGAAAAGACCCTGATGCTGGGCAAAATTGAAGGGGGAGGAGAAGGGGACAACAGAGGATGAGATGGTTGGATGGCATCACCGACTAGATGGAGCTGAGTTTGAGCAAGCTCCAGGAGTTGGTGATGGACAGGGAGGCCTGGCATGCTGCAGTCCATGGGGTTGCAGAGAGTGGGACACGACTGAGCGACTGAACTGAGAGAGCTCTCTAACTCCTCCTCCCATATGGGGACTGAGAGACGGTGCTGGCTGGGGCTGGAAAGAGGGCCTTCATGAGAAAACGACTGTATTAGCATCTTGCTCTTGAACTTGACAGCCTTCAGAACTGTCAGAAGTAAATTTTTGTTGTGTATAACCAAGCAGCTGGTATTTTGTTACACCAGTCCGAATGAACTATGTCATTGGTTCACACCATTAAGGAGCTGACAGTTTCAAAAGGTTTGCAGTCGGCAAGATGAAGACCCAGGAGAGCTGATAGTGGAGTTCCAGTCTAAGTTCGAAGGCTTAAGAACCAATTTAGCCAATGGTGTAGCTCTAGTCCAAACGCTGCAAGGTTCAAGACCTAGGAAAAGCTGGTGTTTAAGTTTGAGTCAAAAGGCAGGAAAAAATTCAAGTTGTAGCTCAAAGGCAGTGAGGGAAAAGGAATTCCCTTATCCAGAGGAGGGTCAGTCTTTTTGTTCTGTTCATTCCTTCAACTGATTGGATGAGACCCACTCACATTGAAGGCCAGGAATGGTGGATTTAAATGTTAAACTCATCCAAAAACATCCTCATAGAAACACCCAGAATATGGTTTGACCAAATACCTGGGTATCTTGCGGCCCAGTTAAATTGAGATGTAAAATTAACTGTCATAATGACCTACCTTAATGTTCTTAGTTGTATGTTTTATATCTTTCATCATTGGTCTTTCCTAGTGGCTCAGCGATAAAGACTTGCCTGCAATGCAGGAGACTCAGGAGACAAGGGCTCGATCCCTGAGTTGGGAAGACACCCTGGAGGAGGAAATGGCAACCTACTCCAGTATTGCTGCTGGGAGAATCCCATGGACAGGGTAGCCTGGCAGGCCACAGTCCATAACATCTCAAAGAGTTGGACACGTCTTAGTGACTGACCACGCATGCACATATGCACTTTTCTCATCAGGATCTAGGTCAAGTTACAGCCTTTGCTATCCAGTTCAACTACAGTATGGTTGATGTGATATAAATGATGATAAGTAAAAATATTAAGTGAACTGATTATTTATGAATATGTTATTTTTCCTGCATTTTTCTAGACACTGGGGATAAGTGGTAAACAAGACAAAGTTACTCCCTCCTGTAAATTATATTCCAGTGGGAGTGACAGATAACACCTAATAAACAAATACATGTATGTATTAAGATACCTGGTAGTGATAGACACCATGAAACAATGTAACACATTAAAGAAGTCCATCTTAGAGAGATCGGTCAGGGAAAGTTCTGGAGGGATCACATTTGTTTAGAGAGCTGAATAAAGTCATGTAAGCTTTGAAATGTAGCACATATGAGATAAAGTTTCTGGCATGGTTTAAGATCTCCCTTCCTTTTCCTAAATGCTTTTCCTAATGTGGCAGATACTGTTATGTGCCACCCAGATCCCCCTTCCTTGAGGGCTTGTTGCCCCAGCCTCTGGGGGTGCAGTGGACAGATAACCCATAGCTGTCTGTCCCTTGAGGGACCACGTCAGTGGCCAGGAGCAGCCTCAACTAAGGTAACTCTCTTTCCTAGGGTGGCCCACAATCAGTGGCTGATTGGCGTAAGAAGTATAAAGGCCTGACCATTCTGGCCCAACTGAGGACACCTCGGAAGGGCCATTCCAGCTGCAGTTTCCTGTGGCGTCAGTCAAGGCTGACACTAGACCTATATTGCGATTTCATTTTTCCCTCTGGCCAAAGCTGCTTCATTCCCCTCTCTTTGCATAGGTTGATCCTAGAGGAACTTCTTAACCAACATCTCTTGGTCTGCTTCCTGGAGAACTCACTGTTGGCTGTGAAGTTTTCTGAATTTACCGTTTATTTGTGGTTCTACAGTAGTAATTGGCAGCCTGTTTTGTATCAAGCTACAGTCAGCCTTCCTTGACAGAATCTTACATGTTAATGTGAACTCCACTTTTCTGACTCTAGCACTCTGAAAACGGACTGTCTACTTTCAGCACAGTTTGGAAATTGCTAAAGAGGTTATATTATTTTTTAAGTACTTTGATCTTATTCTTTCACAGAGAGAAACATGCTGTTTCAGAAGCAGCAGTTTATCCGCCCTGCTTGGAATATAACAGGATTCTAATATATTCAGTTATATTTAGCTTGAGTCTGGTCAGCATTAACCTCTTTTTCATTTATAAAGAAAAGAAAGTGAAGTCGCTCAGTCGTGTCCAACTCTTTGCGACCCCATGGACTGTAGCCTACCAGGCTCCTCTGTCCATGGGACTTTTCCAGGCAAGAATACTGGAGTGGGTTGCCATTTCCTTCTCCAGAAGATCTTCCTGACCCAGGGATTAAACCCGGGTCTCCCTCATTGTAGGCAGACGCTTTGCCATCTGAGCCACCAGGGAAGTCCATTTATAAAGAGAATGACACAAATTCATATCAATGAGTGGGATTTTCAGATTACCTCCGTGCTGTAACAGAAGCGAATCCACTTTAAATTTATAGCCATGAAACTGTTTCCATCAAGTATTAATATAGTAGAAATGCAAAATTCCTGATAATGGCAAAAAAGTGAACTGATTCTAAAAGGGGGAATTTTTTTTTAAGCAACTGTTTTTAATGTATTATCATTTCATACCTTTATACAGCTAACTTTTGAAAAGTCAATATATAATGTAAATTCCTATTTACTATGTAATTTGCATCATTCATGAATTATCTTCATCTTTACTATATCAAGAAAGATATAATTTTGTAATTTGCATGATTTATAAACATCATCACTAGTTATCTTCAAACCTGATGCAAAAGGCATTATAAGACAACTGCATATCACTGTGCATTATGGGCCTATAAACACAATTTCTCTATAAAATTTTAGCATCTGAGATTCAGAAATATATAATAGTGATAATATTTCATGATTTAGTGGAATTTAAGTTTGGTTAAAAATTGAAAATCAGTGAACAATTATTTTATCAGGCTGAAAATGAAAAAATCATGTATTTCAATAGATACAGGAGAAGTATTTGACAAAAATTATTATCCATTCTTGATAAGGATTCTTAGAATATTAGAAGTGAACTTTCTTTTAGTACTAGGGACATCTTTGAAAAATCTTCAGCTAATATCATATTTAATAATGAGAGACTGAATGCTTTTTCCCTACGTTGGGAACAAGGTAAGAAAGTCCATTCTCATCATTTCTGTTCAACATTTTTCTGTCCCTATTTAGTGTAGAAAAGTAAAAAAAAGAAAAGGCAGAGGAGAAAGGAATGCATAAAATGGTCTTTATCCTCAAATGACATAATTTCCTATGTATGAAACTCTTAAGGATTCTATTTAAAAATGCTGTTAGGATTAATAAGTGAGTTTAGCAAAATCTCAGGATGCAAGATCAATACAGAGAAGTCAGTTATATTTCTATATACTATCAACAAACACTTGGAAATTGAAATCAAAATGTACCATTTATAGTAGCATCAAAATGTACCATTTATAGTAGCATCAAAAAAATGATTTACTTAGAAATAAATTTAGCAAAATACACAAAAGACTGATGCACTGAAAATTGCAAAACAATGATGAGGAAAAATTTAAAGAAGACCTGAATAAATGGGGAGATATCCTATACTTATGGGTTAGAAGGCTAAATATTGCTAAGTATCAGCTCTCTGGAAATTGATTCATAGGTTCCACACAGTTCCAGTCAAAATCCTTGCTGACTTTCTTATATAAATTGATGAGATAATTCTAAAACCTATGTGGAAATGCAGTGATCCTAGAATAGCCAAATAAGTTTTTAAAAAAGAAAAAAATTGGAGGAATTGTACTACATGATTCCCAAACTTAAAATTGATCCATGGTAATGAACAGTTTGTTATTGGTGTCAAAATAGACACACAGATCATTAGGATCAAGCATAAATCAATGGAACAGAAGAGAGAGTCCAGAAATAGTCTCACATGTAGTATAGAAAATTGATTTTTGTCAAAAATATCTAGGCTATTTGGTGGCAAAATAGAATAGTCTTTTTAACAAGTGGCACTTGAATAAATGGACATCTGTGTGCAAAGGGGAACTAAAGAACCTCTTGATGAGAGTGAAAGAGGAGAGTGAAAAAGTTGGCTTAAAACTCAGCATTCAAAAAACTAAGACCATGGCATCCGGTCCCATCACTTCATGGCAAATGGATGGGTAAACAATGGAAACAGTGAGAGACTTTACTTTCTTGGGCTCTAAAATCACTGCAGATGGTGACTGCAGGCGTGAAATTAAAAGATGCTTGCTTCTTGGAAGAAAAGCTATGATAAACCTGTGATAAAGCTATGATAAAAGCTATGATAAATAACAATAGCACATTAAAAAGCAGAGACATTGCCGACAAAGGTCCATCTAGTCAAAGCTATGATTTTTCCAGGCGTCAGGTATGGATGTGAGAGTTGGACCATAAAGAAGGCTGAGCACTGAGCATTGATGCTTTTGAACTGTGGTGTTGGAGAAGACTCTTGAGAGACTCTTGGATAGCAAGGAGATCCAACCAGTGCATCCTAAAAGAAATCAGTCCTGAATATTCATTGGAAAGACTGATGTTGGAGCTGAAACTCCAATACTGTGGCCACCTGATGAGAAGAATTGACTCATTGGAAAAGACCCTGATGCTGGGAAAGATTGAAGGCAGGAAGAGAAGGGGATGACAGAGGATGAGATGGTTGGATGGCATCACCCACTCAATGGGCATGAGTTTAAGCAAGCTCTGGGAGATGGTGATGGACAGGGAAGCCTGGGCTGCTGCAGTCCTTGGGGTTGCAGAGTCGAACACGGCTGAGCGACTGAACTGAACTGATGTGCAGAAAAGAAACTTCACTGTTATCTCTACACCACATGCAAAAATAGAAGTGAATGAATCATAAAGTTAAATGTAAACACAAAACTAAAATTTTATAATGAATTGTAGGGGAATAAAAATATTGGTTTAGGAATGTTCTCATAGGTATACTCATTAGACATTTGTTGATAGAACTAGTAAAGGAAAAATATCTCTATATAAATATGTTTATCATTTGTAACCATTATGATAGAAATGGTAATCTTTCCTTTAACATAGTAGATGCATATTATATTGTGAAGAAACACTCTACAAGGAGGACAGAGGTTGCCTAGCAATGGTCAAAATCATAGTAAATGGCAAACCATTTGGCATGGATCATTTCACAGTATTTGTATTTCATTGAATCCCACCAAATTTAAAATTTTATCAACAACAGAAATTTTCCTTAGTAATTCAGGACTCACTCTTGGTTTGCTGTATACATGAAATAGTATACTCTAAAGCTGTTAGAAAATACTTTGTTTACCCCTTCACAGATTTATTTAAATGTTACCTTTTGCATAGTTTATGTGGTGAGGATATAAAGCCTCAAACTTTTCAGCAGTATTTAAAGGGCCTTAAACAGTGCCCAAAACACAAAGCAATAATATGCCCTCTTACATCATCTTAAAAATTGTTTGCAAGTTTTATTTCAATATAAAACATAGAATTATGGGTAATATTCCACCCAAATCCAATAATAACATAAATCACGAACATTAACAAGATATTTATATTCCCTTGCTACATTATCATAAATGACTTCTTATTGAGCACATCAAATATTTCCTTTTTTGTTTTTAATAGAAAAAAAATTTCCCTTTCTTAAAGAGAAAGCAATGAAATTATCCAGGGAGCTTTTTCTTTCTGGTTACTGTTTCAAAATATAGTGCATATTTATATTTGCCTTTTGCTTTGTCTGAATGCTTAAATGTCTCCAACATTCATATGTTAAAATTCCACCCCCAAAGATGATGGTATTAGGAATTGGAGCCTTTGGGAGGTACTTAGGTTCTGAGGGTGAAGTCTTCTTAAATGGGATTAGCATTCTTATAAAGGGTGTCTCTGGTGACTCAGATAGTATAGAACATACTCCGTAGAGATCCTTCTCCTCTTCCACCACTTCAGGACTGTAAACCGGGAGACACTGGCACATACCCAGGGACTATAAGAAGGTGCAACATTTCATGGTCTAAAGTTATTGAAATCATACAGAGTCTGTTCTCTTATCCCTGTAGAATTATGTTAGAAATCAGTTTCAAAATAATAATAATAATCCACATATTTTCAAGTGCTCAGTGCTCCCATTTCATTTAGTTTATGTTTTCCAATTTCTTCATCTCTCTTTTTTTTCTTTCTCAAGCCTTTATCAAGTGTAGTAGAAAAGCTTTTATATACATATGTATATATAAGTAGTATATATAGTATATATTTTAGAAAACCTATGAATTTTTGCTTAGCTAAGAAATTTATGACGGTTTGGTTCCACTTGTTTGACTAAGTATGAATAGAACGCTTATGTATTTTTGTTGTGCATCTCTGGATAAGACTAACTAGTATGATATTTATAAATAATGACTATTAGTTTTTAAGTCTTTTTTGTCCATTAGATTGTTAGGTCTCTGAAGAGAAAGACCTGGTTCTGTTTTTTCATATCCACAAAACCAAGCAGGACATTGTATAAAACACACTCGATAAACTTTCATTTAATGAATGAAAAAAAGGAAGAGATGATGTGTTGGACTTCCCTGATGGTCCAGTGGTTAAAACTGTGCTTCCAATGCAGGGGGCAAGGGTTTGATCCCTAGTCTGGGAACTAAGATCCCACATGCCATGGTGTGTGGCCAAAAAATTAAAATAAAAAGAAATGTTTTTAAAGAAATGATATGTCAACTTGATTTGAAGAAGAAAAATATTCTCCATTGCTTAAATGTCTACAGACCTCATGATGGGGTTGCTTTCAAGAGGCCTGTGTTTACAAGGGGCCCATGCTTGGTTTAATGCTTTGCTGTTGCCATCTTGAAATTCTTAAGAATTTATTTAAAGAAGCTACTTATTTTTATTTTGCACTGAGTCCCACCAGTTATGGTGCCAGTCCTGTGTTCAAATTACTTACCATGAACCTTCAGTATTAATCCACAGGAGATATGGCTGTTTCCATTCCTCCACAGAATCTCAGGGTCTAAACTCAACACTTATTTACCTCAGAGTAGTTTATATGAATAAATATTTAACTTCCAAAATAACTCTGTGTAATGGAACTAACAGCTCGTGCTTTCCAATTTATATAATTTTTCAAACAATGAAAGATTCTTACGAGGCAACTCTAGAACTATTCTTGTCTATGTCTCCTTTCATCTTCCTGTTCATCCTTTTCTGAGTAAAGTGATTTCTATAGTAAAGTGACTATATCTAGAATAATAGTATCCTATTTTATTGAGCATTTATTATGAACATGGCTTGGTCATCTTACATATATTATTTCATTTAACCCTCACAACAAATCTATGAAGATAGTACTGTTATTACTGCTGTGTTATGGTTGAATAAAAAAGTAAGCGCTAGTGCAGCGAGGATTTGAACTCAAGTGATCTTATTCTAGATGAGTTCCTGACTATTACACAGTCCTGAAGTGCAACAAAGAAGTGAAAAATTAAAAAACCTAAGTAGTTTGTCTTTGACAAATGAATGGTCTAAACTAGGACCAGTACTGTTCAATAGGAATATAATGAGAGTCATATATGTTAAAATTTTCTAGTTGCTACATTAAAAAGTAAAAACAGGTAAATTAATTTTAATAATGTATTTTATTAGCTCAGAATAGTCAACATATTCTCATTTCAACATGTGATCAATACAAAATTAAGATATTACTGTTAGGTTTTTACACCAAGATTTTGAAATCCAATGTTTATGTCATAGTACCTCTCAGTTCAGACTAGCTGTATTTTAAGTGCTCAATAGCTCTCTGTGGCTCTTGGCTACAGTATGGGGCAGAACAGGTCTAGCTAATAAAAGCTAGAGGTGGGGAGTAGAGAAGTGTTATGATCAGGAAAGAAGTTCACAGGCAGATGGGATTTGAGTTGGATTCTTAAAGAATGCGAAGGTTAGAAAATTGGGGAGAGCATCTCTGGAGGGAGCAGTGTAAAGGGCGAAGGTGGGAGGTGTGTTGGTGCAGACATTTGATTTTCAAATTAATTAGGTTCTTCAGTTCAGTTCAGTTCAGTTCAGTCACTCAGTCATGTCTGACTCTTTGCGACCCCATGAATCACAGCACGCCAGGCCTCCCTGTCCGTCACCAACTCCCGGAGTTTACTCAAACTCATGTCCATCGAGTCGGTGATGCCATCCAGTCATCTCATCCTCTGTCATCCCCTTCTCCTCCTGCCCCCAATCCCTCCCAGCATCAGGGTCTTTTCCAATGAGTCAACTCTTCGCATGAGGTGGCCAAATTGTTGGAGTTTCAGCTTCAGCGTCAGTCCTTCCAATGAACACCCAGGATTGATCTCCTTTAGGATGGACTGCTTGGATCTCCTTGCAGTCCAAGGGACTCAAGAGTCTTCTCCAGTACCACAGTTCAAAAGCATCAATTCTTCGGTGCTCAGCTTTCTTTACAGTCCAACTCTCACATCCATATGTGACCACTGGAAAAACCATAGCCTTGACTAGACAGACCTTTGTTGGAAAAGTAGTGTCTCTGCTTTTTAATATGCTGTCTAGGTTGGCCATAAGTTTCCGTCCAAGGAGTAAGCGTCTTTTGATTTCATGACTGAAATCACCATCTGCACTGATTTTGGAGCCCCCAAAAATAAAGTCTGACACTACTTCCACTGTTTCCCCATCTATTTCCCATGAAGTGATGGGACCAGATGCCATGATCTTAGTTTTCTGAATGTTGAGCTTTAAGCCAACTTTTTCACTCTCCTCTTTCACTTTCATCAAGAGGCTTTTTAGTTCTTCTTCACTTTCTGCCATAAGGGTGGTGTCATCTGCATATCTGAGGTTATTGATATTTCTCCTGGCAATCTTGATTCCAGCTTGTGCTTCTTCCAGCCCAGCGTTTCTCATGATGTACTCTGCGTATAAGTTAAATAAGCAGGGTGACAATATACAGCCTTGGCCTACTCCTTTTCCTATTTGGAACCAGTCTGCTGTTCCATGTCCAGTTCTAACTGCTGCTTCCTGACCTGCATACAGGTTTCTCAAGAGGTAGGTCAGGTGATCTGGTATTCCCATCTCTTTCAGGATTTTCCACAGTTTATTGTGATCCACACAGTCAAAGGCTTTGGCATTAGGTCCTTAGTACATAGCAGACATGGTGACACTCAGCATCTAATAACACACATAATCCATAGTGCTGTTGTTTTACACCTGAGCATCAGAATCACCTGGAAGGCCAAACATAATTTGCTGAGCCCCAGCCTCTGAGTTTCAGAATCAGTAGGTCTGTATTTGCATTTCTAACAAATTTCCAGGTGAAGCTACTGGTGCTGGTCCAGGGACCATAGTTGGTGAACCACTGCCTTCAATGAACACTTGTGGTAGATACTATTTCCATTTTATAGGGAAGGAAAGTGAGGCTCAGAAAAGCTAACGACTTGCCAGGGGTTGCATAGGTAGTATATGGCATGACTATGATTCAAGAACAGATTTGGAATTTAAATCTAGTTCTGTTTGTCTTCTTTTAACTCTGAGTGCAAACTTTGATTTAGTTTGATGTATACAACTTAGAGGTTGATCAGCTTTCATGTAGGGGTGACAGCACTGAGCTGTAATTGTTACACATCTTGCAGATGCACCTGTATTTTCATTATGCATACCCACATCTTTTCACCCTTCATGTTAAAATACCAGCGTTTTCATGGCAGAGCGGCAGGATATAGCTTGTATGTACCTCGGCCTCAGCTGCCAGGTAACTCTCAGCTGGCCCCTGTGGATGGTAGATCTGCCTGTTTCCTTTTGGTGTCAAGCCTGGGCTTACTCGGGGAGAATGCGCCTGCCACAGATGTCTTTGTTTTTGAACTAGCCATCAGTGATGTTGGCCAAGAGTGCCAGCTGGGGGCTTGTGTACCTACCCAGACCTCCTCCTTATGGATCTTCCCATCTATGCTGGGAAAACAAAGTTGAAATTTACCACTTGTGTTGGCACTAGACTTGGTATTTATTGTGGTGAATCAGTTGATCATAGTACAGACTCCTCCAGGATACCCTTCCTTCCTGCCTTCTGCCACCCAAGGAAAAAATTTTCTTCTAGTTCCTCATTTGCTGTAGCATACTGCTGCTGCTGCTGCTGCTAAGTTGCTTCAGTCATGTCCCTCTCTGTGCGACCCCCTAGATGGCAGCCCACGAGGTCCCTCTGTCCCTGGCAAGAACACTGGGATGGGTTGCCATTTCTGTATCCAATGAATGAAAGTGAAAAGTGAAAGTGAAGTTCTTCAGTCATGTCGGACTCTTCGCCACTCCATGGACTATAGCCTACCAGGCTCCCCTGTCCATGGGATTTTCCAGGCAAGAGTACTGGAGTGGGTTGCCATTTCCTTCTCCAGCTGTAGCATATACCTGGGTGTATTGCCAGGATAGAGCAGATATCTTTAGATGAACTGTAATCCTGGGTGATTCATGAAACCATTCCCTGCAGCAATAGAATTGTATACTACTTAGTAATTTAGAAAAGAGGTATTTGCTTGTAGTAGCTAAGCTACGGTAATTCCTCATTTCCCTACCAGTCAGCTGTGGGGCTTTAGCTAAGAGGCTTCAGTTTCCTCATCCATAAAACAGGAAGAGTCAGTTTTGGATACAGTTACTTTTCTCTGTGGGAGTGCTGAGGAGCATAGGTTTTGAGTCAGAAACACCTAAGTTTGTATCCTGGCTCTGCCATCTACAGAATGCTTGTTTTGGGCTCCACGTTTGCCTTTGCTCACTCACCCATATATGAGAGTTTTGTCGTAAACATTAGAGGGGGGACGCATGTAGAGAGCACAGTGGAGGTGCGTAGCGAGCACTCAGCATGTCGTAGCTCTTAAAACGATAATTCCTCTTCAGCTTAGATCCTGTCTCTGTGTTAATTGTATTAATTCGCATGAATAAAGTAGTAAGTAAATGAATTACATACAGCGCTTTCTTTGTGGCAGGTCCTGTTTGAAGCATATTACAGATACTTTATTTGATTTGATTGTTACGGCTGCTCTATAAGGTGAACGTTTAAAAAAAATCTCTAATGTGAAATTAAGGCACGAACAATCCACAAACTTGCCCAAGCTTACACTGCTGGGACTTGAGTAAACCGGATGCTTTACTTGGTTTGTGTGAGCTCTCTTGGTCTTCCTTTATTTGCTGAGAAGTGCAGCTCTGCACGTGCTTGCGGTGCTAAGCGGCTTCAGTCGTGTCTGACTCTTTGCGACCCCGTGGGCTGAGCCCTCCAGGCTCCCCTGTCCGTGGGATTCTCCAGGCGAGAATACTGGGGGATTTCGGTTCTTCTCAGATACAAAGAAGTTTCGTTAGCTGGCTCTGCTCCCTATTCTGGTGGTGCTCCAGTGACTTTAGTCAGGGCAGCCGGAAGCAGCCCGTTCTTGTCACCAGGGTGTGCTGTGATTCCATGAATCTGAGCTTACGCTGCGGCGAAGCTGGAGGGAATCTCTCCTCTGCTTTTGCTGCTGCTTAGCGACCACAGGTTTTCATTTTGGCTCCTTACCATCACCTGGGTAACTGCCCGAGGCCCCAAGTTATTTTCTCTTTGTGTTCTGCCGTCCTTCCCTGCTCACTGGTGTCCCCGCGTAAACGAGGGAGCCAGAGCCGCTGGCTTGTTAAGCAGACTGCCTGGATGCCCCAGAAGAGCTCTGTGTGGGGAAGCATTAGGATTCTGCCATCACTCTCATTATTTTGCTAAATAAGAAATCAGTATGAGGCTGCCAAATTGATGGCCTTTTAAAATTTGATATCAACAACATTTTGTTAAACTTACCACTGCTTTTAGGATTTGCATTTTAGTGTCTTTTGTCCTGTCTGCTAAGTGCCCATAGGTTTGATTAGGAAAACCCCTATAGAATATTAGTATTTTCTGTAACCAAAATAGTCTGTAATTATGAATAATTACTTGGAACTCTGATTACAAAGGATCACTTTATATTTATTTGTGGATTAAAAGAGATACTTGGAATGTCTGTAGTATGAATTATGAAAAATATAGGTTGAGTTAAAATCTTAGGGTGGGAGTCTATACACACACACAAACACATGTTAAGGAGTATAATATGGCAGTGTCTCTGGCAGGCTAATCTTGTATTGTGTAGTAAATTAGGAAAACTTTTTATGTCTTTCATTATTCTTTTTCTTAAAAATTGAATTCATCTCTTGTTGGTAATTACCCTTGAAAATTTGATTAGTGGGAAGCTTAAACAACCAACTCGCCAAAAGGAAGTTATTAGCATGGCAATGTGATCCTGTTTTTAGAAGGTGGTTATGTGCATAGCTTTCAGTATATTAATTAATCTGTAGTTTTCCTTCAAAGGACACTTGTTGCTACATTCTCATAGGGGTTTGCCAGAAGCCTAGGCTCCTTTGTGAGATATCTTGGGACATGATTCACATTATTTTGGCTAAAGAGACTTCTTTCCCCAGATAACACCGCTTTTAAGCAAACAGCATTTGTGTAACCACTTTGCATAGCAACATTCAGCTTGAAGATAACAGCCTTCACATACTTGATGAAATGATGAAATCACTGACCGGCCAGATTCTTAAGTGGGGTCAGCATTTTATAGCAGTGTGATAATTCTGTTTAATGAATGGTTACAGCATCTAGTATGTGTGGAATTCCTACTTGGTGACCACTTACTTGAAGGAAAAAGGGAATATAAGACATTATAGTCTGGTTTTTTCATTGTGACTACATTTCTGACTATTTTATTTAATTGAATCCCCTGTTCTTATAAACACTTTGAAATGTAAAGTCTCTCTTCAGGTGACTGCGGATTGACTATCCTTCATTAACCTTGCTTCACACTAAAATGAGTAAGAGATATATGCTTTTTGAACTGCATATGTAAATTACAACTTCGCTGGCAAAGTCAGCAAATGAAACATATCCTTGAAGAAATTAAAATAATTAGATGAGATGATTTTATGGACATCACAGAGTGTCATAATTTGCTAAGAGAATAGATTTTAAATGTTCTCATCACAAGAAAGAAATGGTAAATATATGACATGGTGGACATGGTAGCTAATCCTACTGTGATAAACATTTTGCAATATATAAATATATCAAATCAATAAATGTACATAATTTATATGTCATTTATATCTCAATAAAGCTGGGGAAAAATGGCTGGGTGAAAGATGGGGTCAAGTTCAGGTATCACACTGGGCAAAGGTTTTCTCCCCTCTTTTGATCTCAATAACATTTTTTTCTGCCTCTGTTTTTTACGAACTCATTTTTTGAGGAGATTTTCAGGATAAAAATCTGATGCCTGGAAAAAAAAAAAAATCTGATGCCTGGATAGATGTGAATGCACATATACCTAGGAAGGCATTAGTCAGTTTTTTCATGTTCTTTACTTGACCTCTTGGAAATGTATGAGTGCCTTTTATGTGGAATGCATGTAGATTAAAGACAGACTTTTTTATCCTAAAAAAGAAAATGTTAAAGCTGTTGGTGAGTGAAAGTACAAAGAATACATTATATACTTATTTATGAAGAATCAATCCATTTCCTTATTCTAAATTTGGATTTGTCAGTCACTGCTTTTCACAGACTATATTTTGGTGAAAGTGCATGATAGCGTTTAAGCTTTTAATCAGGGTATTTTTAGGAACTGTCTGACCTTCCAGGATTCCTTCTCCCCTCAGTCTGACCTTCTGCTTAATCTGTTTTTGTTCATTTATTTATCTTCTACCTCTTAAAATGGACTGATTCACTTTTTCTCACTTATTATTTTTTTTTATTGGAGTAAATTGCTTTATAGTATTGTGTTAGTTTCTAGTGTCCAAGAAGTGAATTAACCACGTATATACGTGTATCCCCGCCCCCTTGAACATCTCTCATCCTTCCCCGTCCCGCCCCTTTAGGGCGTCGCAGAGCTCCGAGCTGAGCTCCCCTGCTCGGCGCCCGCTAGCTGTCCGCTTTACTCGTGGTAGCACGCTTATGTCAGTCAGTCCTCCGTCCATCCCACCCTCCCCGCCCCTCCCGCAGCCTCACGTAAACTTCCCCCCGCACACAGTTTAAAAAACCCTTATAGTCACATCGGCGAGAAGCTTAACACACGGCTCTTACTATGCTAAGAGGATTGATTCACTCTTCATTCATTTAGCTGATACTCATAACCTGCCTGTATTTCCGTGATCCAGATCTGTGGTAGGATCTTGAACACAGAGAGACATGGTCCTAGTATCTATTCTCACAGTGCCTATAGTCTATCCAGGCAAAGAAGAAAACAGGTAATTGAGTTATAATTACAACTTTAAGTTTTATAATATTCTTCAGCTCAGTTCAGTCACTCAGTCATGTCCAACTCTTTGCAGCTCCATGGACTGCAGCATGCTAGGCCTCCCTGTCCATCACCAACTCCTGGAGCCTAAAACTCATGTCCATTGAGTCGGTCATGCCCTCCAACCATCTCATCCTCTGTCCTCCCCTTCTCCTCCTGCCTTCAATCTTTCCCAGCATCAGGGTCTTTTAAGTCATCATATTTTCACATCTTCATATTAGAGCATATTGTGTGTTTGTTCTGTGACCTTACATGTTCAGCAGCCTGCATGTTTTGTTTATGAGGGTGGTTCGGGGTAGGAAGAGACAACATTGATATGTTATTTGAGTAAGCACGTCTTTAGTGTTCCGTAATTGTATGTGTGTCAAAGGTAGGATTGCTCACTGTACTGTCAATGGTTTTCCAGATCCAGAATATTCTCTCAGGGCTTATCAGGTTCAGCCACTCTATACCAAAATAATTATATTTTTGTCCCAAGGTCTTTGTTTCATGCTCTGGTTGAGAAGATATCCTCTGGGTCACCCATTTTCCTTGCAACCATGCCTCCCCTTTTATTCATATATTAATTGATTAATTTAATGAATATAACTTCACAATGAAGCATAGTATATGTGTATTATAGCTCTATGTGTTGGGCTTAAGGAGAGTTTAGAATAAAGATAAGAAATTTACTTCCCTCTTTTACTCAAAGAATTTAAAATCTAGTCTAGGGTCTATAGTACTTACAAATAAATACTAGTTAATATCATAATTATTCTTTGCATATGCCCCAGCTCATGTTTGGAGTTCAAAAAATATTGGTTCAATTAATTTGTGTTAATTTTTCATAGTTTTCTAAAGAGAGAAACATCTCTTAGGACAGATTGACTACTCTGTTCATTATGGTTTAAATCATGAAGCCTCTTTTATTACAGATAGTGGCAACTAGTTTGAAGATACATATTGAGGAATATCAGATACCAACTTTTAGTGTTTTCTTATTGGTAAAGTCCTAGATAATAGAGCTTTGATTGCATGACTCTCCAGAAATCTAAAGTTAACTTTAATTCTTTTTACTTTCTTAAAATTATTTACTCGAATAGTTGAATAGTATTTACAAATTAATTAATTTGAAAGCTACACTCGCCACTTCAGTTCTTTCTGCTAAATTGTCTTGGAGTCATTCTGGGGAGTTTGGGCTTCTTGAAGATTATAAATGTTCAAAATTTTCTGAAATAAAAAAGCAATTAACTCTTCAGATATTTGAACAGGGAATTAAATCAATATTAGCATAATTTTTAACATAATTGTTTTCTGCCTATTAGTTTATTGGAATCCTGTTTAATCACTGCCTAGGAGACTATTGTTTTCTATAAACCAATAATCTACTGAATGGTTTCTTCTTTGTAAGACTAATTATAGTTTTATCCCCTTTGAAGATATTTGTCAGTTTTGAGTTACTCTGCAGTTTAGTTGTTGGAATCGATAAGCTGAATAAAAACCATACACTTGTCTTCTAGGCCTGCCACTTTCCTGCTTGCTGCTTAGGCTGACGTGATTTCTTGCTGCTCTGATTGACTGAAGGTGTGGGCAGGATGTAACAGTTGAGCGGGGAGGGACAAGAAGAAAAGGGCAGTCTCGGCGCTGACATGTGCTGCCGATGGATGTTTTACTTTTGTAGATTATTGATAACACCTACCCTTCTCTTGGCTGGTGGAGAAATCAAAGACATACCTGAGAAGCCTTCTAGATGGATCCTGATAGATGGAAGGAAAGGGCACCAGGTTTCCCCAGGTGATTCTGATAACCAGAGTTTGAGAACTGCTGGGGGCCTTGCAGGTATTGTCACGTTGAATCTTCACAGCAGCACAGTGAGGTAAACATGACCTCTGTTTTACATAGGAGCAAACTGTAGTTCAGAACAAGTAAGTGGATTTCCCAAGGGGCACAGTGTGTAAAAACCAGAATTTGAACTGTGTCAGTTCTCTCTGTCTCCAAAATTATGTTCTGCCCATCCACTCACTTTTTCAGCAAGATGTTGACTCTCTGAGCCTCAGATTTCTCATGTGTAAAATTAGATTAATAAATAGTACCTTAAGCTGTGAAAACTGAACAATACATAGCATAGTACACTTAAAACTGCCAGATACTTCTTAAGCTTCCAGTGTTAACTCTGATCCTTATTATTGCCGTAGTTCTGACTGTGGGACATGCATGTTAGAGGCTACTGATATAAAGATAATAAGACATTACTTGTCATCAAACAGTTTAAAAATAGTGGAAAACCAAGCCTTACCTTCTGAAACTCTTTAAAAAAATTGCAGAAGAAGGAACACATTCAAACTTGTTCTATGAGGCCACCATTACCCTGATACCAAAACAAGACAAAGATACCACAAAAAATGGAAATTACTGGCCAATATCACCAATGCAGCAGGAGCATCACTGATGAACATAGATTTGAAAATGCTCAACAAAATGCTAGCAAACAGAATCCAACAGTGCGTTAAAAGGATCATACACCATGATCAAGTGGGATTTATCCCAGGGATGCAAAGAATTTTTTAGTATATGCAGGTTATCAGTGTGATACACCAGGTGTCCCCAACCTCCAGGCTGTGGACCAGTACTTCCTGTCAGATCAGCAGCAGTGTTAGATTAGAAATAAAGTGCACAATAAACATAATGCACTTGGATTACCCAAAACCTATAGTCCATGGAAAAGTTGTTTTGTTGTTTCATTTAGTCGCTAGGTCATGTCTGACTATTTGCAACCCTGTGGACTGTAGCACACCAGGGTCCTCTGTCCATGGGATTCTCTCAACAAGAATACTGGAGTGGGTTGCCATTTCCTTCTCCACCATGGAAAAATTTTCTTCCACAAAATCGCTTCCTGGTGCCAAAAAGGTTGGGGACTGCTATGATATACCACATTAACAAATTGAAGAATAAAAACCAGATGATCATCTCAGTAGATGCAGAAAAAACTTTTGACAAAATTAAACACCTATTTATGATTAAAAACTGTCCAGAAAGTGGGCATAGCGGGAATCTACCTCAAGATAATAAAGGCCATATATGACAACCTACAGCTTGCATCACACACAGTGGTGAAAAGCTGAAAGCATTTCCTGTAACATCAGGAACACGACAAGGATGTTCACTCTCCACTTTTACTCAGCATAGTTTTGCAAGTCCTAGCCACAGCAATCAGAGAAATAAAAGGAATCCAAATTGGAAAAGAGGAAGTAAAACTGTCACAGTTTTCAGATGACATGATACTGTACTCTTGTGTAGTATCCTAAAGATGCTACCAAATAACTACTAGAGCTCATCAATGAATTTGGTGGAGTTACAGGATACAAAATTAATATACAGAAATCTCTTGCATTTATATACAGTAACAATGAAACATTAGAAAGAGAAATTAAGGAAACAATCCAATTTATCATTGCTTCAGACAGAATAAAATGCCTAGCAATACGTCTACTCAGGGAGTTAAAAGACCCGTACTCTGAAAACAATAAGACATTGATGAAAGAGATTGAAGATAACACAAACAAATGGAAAGATATACTGTATTATTGGATTGGAAAAATCAGTATTGTCAAAATGACTACACTCCCCAAGGCAGTCCATAGATTCAGTGCAATTCCTATCAAATCACCAATGACATTTTTCACAATACTACAACAAAAAAAAAATTTTAAATTTGCATGGAAACATGAGAGACCCTGAATAGCCAAAGCAATATTGAGAAAGAAAGTTAGAACTGAAGAAGTTAGAGTCCCTGACTTCAGATTATACTACAAAGCTGCAGTGATCAAAATACTATGGTACTGACATAAAAAAAGACACAGAGATCAATGGAATGGGATAGAAAGTTCAGAAATAAACCCGTGCTCTTAGAGTCAATTAATCTACAATGGAGGAGGCAAGAATATACCATGGAGAAAAGACAGTCTCTTCAATAAATGGTGCTGGGAAAACTACCAGCACCTGTGAAACAATGAAATTAGAACATTCTTCATACCATACACAAAAATAAACTCAAAATGGATTAAAGACCTAAATGTAAGAACAGGTACTATAAAACTCCTAGAGAAGTTTTATAAACTCCTAGAGGAAAACATAGAACACTCTTTTGACATAAATCACAGCAGTATCTTTTTGGATCCATCTCTTAAGAATAATAGAAATAAAAACAGAAATACATAAGTGGGACCTATTTAAACTTAGAAGCTTTTTCTCAGCAGAGCAAATCATAAACAGAACAAAAAGACAACCTACAGAATGGGAGAAATATTTGCAAGTGATGTGACTGACAAGGGATTAATCTCCAAAATATGCCAACAGCTCATATGGCTCAATTGCCAAAAAAAAGAGAAAAAAACAATAAAAAAATAACCAGAAGATCTAAGGAAACATTTCTCCAAAGAAGACATACAAATAACCAAAAGGCACATGAAAAGATGGTCAACGTTGCTAATTATTAGAGAAATGCAAATCAAAACTGCAATGAGATATCACCCCACACCAGTCAGAATGACCATCATTAAAAAAATATGCAAATAAAGGCTGGAGAGGATGTGGAGGAAAGGGAACCCTCCTACGTTGTTGGTGGAAATCTTACTTGACACAGCCACTGGAGGACAATATGGAGGTTCCTTAAAAAGCTAAAAATAAAGATGTATCCACTCCAGTGTTCACTGAAGCACTGTTTACAACAGTTAAGACATGGAAATAACTTAAATGTCTTTCAACAGGTGAATGGATAAAGAAGATATATATAGTGGAATTGAAGAGGGAAACAGCAACCCACTCCAGTATTCTTGCCTGGAGAATTCCATGGACAGAGGAGCCTGGGAGGCTACAGTCTATGGGGTTGCAAAGAGTCAGACATGACTCAGCGATTAACACACTTGTACAGTGGAGTATTACTCTGCCATAAAAAAGGAATGAAATAATGCCATTTGTAGCAACATGGATAGACCTTGAGATTATCATGCTAAGTGAAATAAGCCAGACAGAGAAAGACAAATATCTTATGATATTGCTTTTTGGAAAATCTTAAAAAAAGATACAAATGAATTTATTTACAAAACAAAACCTAATTCACAGACATGGAAAACAAACTTATGGTTACCCAAAGAGGGGGGAGGAAGGTTAAATTAGGAATTTGGGGTTAAAATATACACAAAATTACATATAAATTTGATAATCAGCCAGGACCTATTATATAGCCCAGGGAACTATACTGAATATCTTATAATAACCTATAATGGAAGAGATTGTAAGAAAGAGTATATACATATATATGTCTATATATGTATAACTGAAGCACTTCACTGTGTACCTGAAACCAAAGCATTGTAAATCAGCTGTATTTCATTAAAAAAAAAAAAACTCAAACCAAACCAAAAATGGCTAACACAAAGGTTCCTAAATCATCGAAGAATACATTGAATTCCCATACCAAAAATGGAGTAGAAAATGACAGCCCACTCCAGTATTCTTGCCGGGGAGATTCCATGGACAGAGGAACCTGGTGGGCTACAGTCCATGGGGTCACAAAGAGCTGGGCATGCCTGAGCGACTGAGCACACACATACTGAAGTAAAAAGAACAGTGAGCAATCACCCTGGTTGAATGTGATACTTTATTTCTTGTGGGAATCTGTTATAAGATGTGAGTAAAACTGGGTAGAAAAACAGGGTCTCTGAGGTGCAGAGATGGGGCTGGTGGCAGGAGCCGTGAGCAGGGAAGGGGCTGACTGCCCACAGGTTAGCCTCAGAGTGTGTGCAAATTCAAAAAAATTCGCAGTTGCTACATGTTGGTTGTTGTGGATCTTTAGGCCGTTTAGAGTCCTTGAGTACTTAGTGTTGCTATCTTTCTTTCTATCAAACCGATTTTTAGAACTCTCATGCTGATCTTTTTCTTTTAAATTGAAATATTGTATGTGAGCACAGTGTTTGAAAAGACGAGTGACTTTATGTGTAAGGAAAAGCTTTTAGTGGAGATTTTAGGTCTTTTGAGTCTCCTCTTGACTGTTTATCATTCTTGTGACTCATAAGCAAATTCACCAGAAAGAAAAATTGAATCTGGAATAGGTTAAGTTTTGCTAGTCTTGGATATTAGGATGAAGGTAATAGTAGAAAGGATAATTGAACATGTTGGCTAAGTTGAAATTTTAAATGCTTCTGAATTTCAGTGCTATTATTGACTTATGTTTGAGTTATTATGGATGATCTATCCTGTGTTTTTATTCACATTTCACAGTGCTTAGCATGAAGTAGGTATTCAGGAATTATGTCTGAAATTAATGCATGAATAAGAGTAGGGAATTATCAACTACTGGTAAATTAGTAATTGAGAAACATTTTTGTGATATGTTGAATCAGTTACTTTGGAAGACATTTGTATGCTGAAATCTGAAGAATATATCTGTAAAACCTAATTATTTTGTAAGATTTTGTTTCATTAGGTCCTTTTTGGTGTCATTTCCTCAGAAAATCATTTTATTATTTTGATTCTCTTCATTAGTTTGGTTTTTATCAGTCATCAGCAGTACAGTTAAGCATGCCACAGTGTTACATTACAGTGTGCTTTGGAACCAGATATTCACACTTCTTTTTCTGTTGGACTGGTCCTATTTGATGAGATGAGTTTTCATGTAAGGAGAGAAATTGGTGGCTGTATCATAGAACCACATTTCCTCTCACTAAATACATTGAACAGTGTTTGGAAATAATTGGATTTTGTGAAGAAATGATCAAATCCTCTGGTTAAACACAAGTTTGTTTGTTTTGGGTATTTAATCTAGGTAATCTGTTCCACTGAGAGCATTTCATATGCTTTTATTTAATGTAGTAAATTGTATTCTTCCAGCTACAAAAACCAAAGGAACAGTCGATTGTTGTTTGTGTTGTTTTTTGACTGAAGTGATCAATTTTTAGTAAATATGTCTATGTGAATGTTTAAGTTTTTTTTTAAATTAAGACATAGTTTTAGAGTCAGATTTTAGATTCACAGCGTGATTGAGGGGAAGGTACAGAGATTTCCCATATACCTCCCCTTTATCCACATCCTCCACTGGAGTGGTACCTGTGTTATAATGAATAAAACTTCACTGGTACATTGTTACCCAGAGCTCATGGTTCACGTTACCATTCACTCATGCCATTGCACATACTGTGAGTTTGGACAAATGCATAATGGTATGTACCCAAGTGACTTTTAATGTCTCTCTTCTTTTTTCCCCGTAGTTAAGTTGCAATAATACCTGTTTGATAAAATACTGTGATTTTCTCTTTAACTCTTATTTTCATGTTGACATGAATGTTGTTTATGTATGTAAAATTATCTATTTCTCTTATCAATCAGTAGTTAGGCACTATTTCTCTTCCCCTTTTGTTACCGTTCTGTCCTCTTCTCTTTATCTTCTGTTTTTCTCCTTCCCCTCCTTTTCCCTTTTAGCCTCTTTCCTTTCTGTCAGTCTTTCTCCTTGCTTCTCTGATTTTCCCACTTCCCTCACACCACCTATACTCAAAGAAGTGAAAAACTGAGGTTCGAGATAGTTTTTATAAAGGCTAATATGGCTGATGCTGAACTAAGAACATTTAGAAGTTGGGTTCCTCCTTTGAATTAGAAAGTTGTGTGGGTGTTGTTGTATAAGTTACTTCATTTTGGTAACCTGCTCTATTGCTTATATTTAATATATAAAAGCCCAGCTGTGCCTTAGAAATCATGTCCAGTAATCAAAGTAAGCCTTAAATGTGTCATAATGAGTGTTCTGTAATAGCAATTCAGGTAGTCATTTACTTTTTGAATTATTATAACTTTTCTCCTGAGTGTAGGTTTTTTTTTCCCCCCTCAGCAGACTTAGCATAACCCAAGGAAACATAAAATTATTACGAAGAAAGATTTCTCTTTCACTCTGGTTTCTGCTCAGTACAGGCATGTGTCTGATCAGTCACTCAATCACATCCGACTTGTTGCAGGCCCCATGGACTATGGTCCTCCAGACTTCTCTGTCCATGGGATTTTTCAGGCAAGAATGCTGGAGCGGGTTGCCATTTCCTCCTCCAGGGGATCTTCCTGACCCAGGGATTGAACCCGTGTCTCTTAAGTCTCCTGCATTGTAGGTGGATTTTTTACCACCAGTGCCATGTGGGAAGCCATACAATTTCATTTTTCTTTATTGTTTTTGAAATTTTTTCTTTCTGTTTTTTTAATCTTCCTGCTTTATTTTTAAAGAAAAGATAACTTAAAATCAATTTAGATAATAAAGTATAGATTAAGGTAGTAGTTTTTGTTGGTAAAAAATGTTTCTTTACTAATAAAAAGGAGGAAAGGGAGAGAAAAATGATGAGGAATCCAGTCAATTATGAATTTACCAACAAGGAGTAGAAGTGAGGATGAGATACAGGAAAATATAGTGGTGATAGAGGCAACTTCTATTTCAAAAGAGTAGTTGGGGGTTAATTGTGATTCTTCAACAAATAAAGAAATAAAAAACAAATAAATCAGGTAACCTCACTCACAATAGCAGAAATTTCCTTTTTGTTATATATAGTAGAGTCACAACATCCCCACATTTACTTTCTCAAAAATTATAATTTTAATGGGAATTTTATATATGCTACTTTTTCCTAAATTTTATAACTTGAAGAAAAATTGAGTTTTTTTTAAATAGAAGTAATATATGTTTACTATAAACATGATCATAAAATGCAGAGAAGCAACAAGAATAAAACTTAAAACATCTATAACCTTAAGCACCCTAGGGATTAACTACAGTTACATTTTGGTATATATTCTCTCAGGTCTTTATCTACACATAAATTTGTATTTTGATTTTTGAAAGATAGCATTGTACTTAGTGTTTTGTAACCTCTTTTTTTTCTTCATGATATGTAATAATCTTCTTGTCATAAAATATCTTCTGAAACATGATTTCTAATGACCATGTCATACGGATATGTCATGTGTGTGATAGCTGCTTAATCCTTTATTGCTGGGCATTTAAACTTTTAATAAAGCATTTTATATAAGTTGTGCTGTTATGACCGTTATTTTCATCTATTCTTGAAAAAAAAAATTTTCAGTGTTGTATTGGTTTCTGCCATACAAAAGTGCTAATCAGCCATAATTATATATACATACATCCCCTGCCTCCTTAACCTTCCTCCCCTCCCCCATCCCATTCCTCCAGCTCATCACAGGGCGCCAGGCTGGGCTCCGATTGCTGCACGGCAACTTCTACCAGCTCCCCATCTTACACAACATGCTGATGCTGCTTTCTCCATTCGTCCCACTCTTACCTGGCCCCAGTGGGTCCACAGGTCCATTCTCTACACCTGTGTCTCCAGTCCTTCCCTGCAAAAATCTACCATATGACCCAGCAACCCCACTACTGGGCATATACCCTGAGAGAGTACCCCAACGTTCATAGCAGCACTGTTTACAACAGCCAGGACGTGGAAGCAACCTCGATGTCCATTGACAGGTGAATAGATAAAGAAGACGTGGTACATATATACAATGAAATATTACTCAGCATAAAAAAGAATGAGTTTGAGTCAGTTCTTGTGAGGTGGATGAACGGAGAGCCTGTTATAAGGAGTGAAATAAGTCAGAAAGAGAAAAAGAAATATCATTTATTAACATATATATATGGAATATAAAAATGGTATTGATGACTGTTCTTTTTTGCAGATCTTTATATACTTTCATAACTTATCTGAGGATAAATTCTTAAGAAAGGATATGAAGACTTAAAAAGGGTAGGCATTTTTAAGGCTCTGATTCACAGTGGCAAGTGGTCCTCTAGAATGGCTGCTATCAAGTGTTCCTGCTATCAGATGTGTGGTTATAAATGTCATGGTCTGAAGTGTAAGAAAGCCATCCTTGTATGTGCTCAGATCTAAGGATACATAGATAAGCATATAATCCTATGTTGAGATCAGTGCAGTGATTTTTATGGGTGATTTTGTGGTTGGATACCCAACCATATGGGTGATTAAAACAAGATGGATAGGGCTTCCCTGGTGGTCCAGTGGTTACAAATCTGTCTGCCATTGCAGGGGACACAGGTTTGATGCCTGGTCAGGGAAGATCCTACATGCCATGGGGCCTCCAGGCCCATGAGCCACAACTACTGCGCCTAAGTGCCGCAACTACTGAGGCTCCTGTACCTAGAGCCTGTGCTTTGCAACAACAAAGGCCAGTGCAACAAGAAGCCCACACACCACAACTGGAGAGTGACCTCCACTCACCACAACTAAAGGAAGCCTGTGCACAGCCATGAAGACCCAGCATAGCCAAAAATAAATAATTTTTTTTTAAAAAACAAGGTGGATAAAACAGGGTTAACTACTTTGTTGACGTGTATTTTATGTATACAGTGCTCAAGTCAACCTTTCAAAATAGCAACTTAATGAAAATCTGCTGAATGATGTTCTCTGAAGCAGAAGGTCTGTATTTATTATTCTCAGCACCAAATAATCATAGATAGATTTCTTCCCAGAGGAAGAGAAAAATGTGTGTTTGTTATTAAACACACAATGCCTATGATCACACCTAAAGAAGAGATGAATGAGCAAAGGTGGGTCAGCAGACAAAGTTGAAAGTCTGTGCTTGGTGTTCATTTCTTGGTGCATGTAAAATAGATTATATTCAGGTAATCTTGTATTGATAGGCTGTGATATTCATCCTGGATTTAGGATGATAGTCTGTTTCTGAAAATAGTTAGTTGGAACACTGTGGCGATTCTTTAATTTTTAGAAACGTTGAATTGGATTTACGTAGAAAGGCACTAGTTTGCAGGTGGTGTGGTTCGATGAAGTATATCACAGAACTGGGAGTCATGTACTCGCAGTTGTTTGAGAGCGACCTAGTGCCTGTCACTTGGTGATAGGAGAGGAGGACAGTTGTGTAGAAAAGATGTTAAATCATCTAAGACATCATTGGCACTATGTTATATCTGCCAGTCAGATTTTACGTTACATGTTATACATTTAAATAGCATAGTACAGTTATTAAGACATTTCAACAGTGCTGTGCTTCATATGTTTTTTTTCCCCTCTCGTCTGAGTTCTGAAGTATGGACCCCTAGCTTGAAGGTGAGAATGACGTGAGGAGAGGATGTTCATGAACCTGATTTTCTGTGCATGGTATTAAGTGCATTCTACTGCAGAGGATCCATAAATTTCATGCCAAGACCTAATAAATATCAGGAACCTGCGTTGTTAGTCCCAGGTTGCATTTGGCATTGAAGTGCTAGCTAGGACATTGTAGAAGGAATACATTATAGTCATAGACCCACCAATGAAACTGTACCTCACATCTCTGATCTCTTTCCTAGAAAGAATGTTCTTTAGCTTTAAGTATTTTATTCTGATTTAGATTATCATAAAATTGGTGAAAGTTCTGCTAAAAAATATTGAAGCAGAGTTTTCACCAATTTTATGATAATTTTTTTTTAGAAATAATTATAGTCTAGTTATTTGACAGTTATCCAAAACGATCATCTCCAAAGCTGACTCCAGGATAAAAAATTTAACTATTTAAAATGTGTGAAAGCAGGGTCGCTCAGTCATGTCTGACTTGTTGCGACTCCATGGGCTGTGGCCCACCAGGATCTTCTGTCCATGGTATTGTCCAGGCAAGAGTTTTGGAGTCGGTTGCCATGCTCTCCTCCAGGGCATTTTCCTGACCCAGGGATTGAACCCACGTCTCCTGTGTCTCCTGCATTGCACGTGGATTCTTTACCCCTGAGCCATTGGGGAAGTCCAACTATTTTAAATAGTAGCTTTATAATCACTTTAGTAATTAAGCTGGTAATTGGCCTTCCTTTCTTGTATCTTAACTTCATGTTTATTTCAAATCCTTCCTTCACTAGGTTACGTGCTTCATTTATGCTTCTCCATGTTTCAGACGTGTTTTGACTCAGTAGAACTGTGTTTGTTTTTAAAGCCTTATGTGGATTTTTTCTTTTAAAAAATCAAACAACAAAATAAAATATCTAGTTTATTAGTAGAGTTTATCATTCTGTTGACAGTTTTTTTTTTTTTTGCATTTGGCAAATGTTGTTCCCAATGCTTTGAATAAATTACTCAACAAAAATTCAATCTTTTGAGTCTTTTCTCATTCTTTATCTTTCTGTCTTCTACAGATTTGTTTATTATTATCTGTTTTCAACTAGTACTGGTACTTGTATTTTGCTTGTTGATGCATAATCTTGGCAACTCTTGTGTTTCTGTTAGTGAAATATTTTCGTGGATTCTATCACAGTCATGTGTTAATTTTCATTAATACTTAACATTAAGCAGTTTTCCACCATTGTATGCTTACATTAACTTTCCATTCTTCATTGCCAACCCTTTTATATTAACCAAACAATGTAATTTGCTTTGATTATAAGTTAAAATTTGGCTGAGTGGGTAGATATAGATATATACATAAATATAAACATAGATGTTAATGATCAATCTTTATTTTCTGATCTAGTTTGAAATGGACTGCTAAGATTATAATTAGAAAAGAATAGATAGTGTAGCTAGGACTTTTCTTGGTACCAGCACAATATTTGAGAAGAAAGTTCTAGTAATAGCAGGGAGAGGAGTAATGAATTTAGCAATCTTTCATTAGTGGTAAAGTGTGATTGCTAGAAAGAAAAATAGTCTCTTGGGTGGGAACTAAAAACAGTGGTGAAAGTACACAATCTTTGGACAGAAAAAAACAGTGGAAAACAGTCACCTCCCTAGGGTGGCAGGTGACCCTAGAAAATTTAGCATAATTACACAAAATAGGAATATTCAAAGTGTGAAGAAAAAAGGGAAAAAGAAGTCCACCTAGGAATGTTGAGAGAGAAAATTGTCCACAATTTCAGCTATTTTGTGATTATGTGTTATCAGTGTGGGAGTAGTGACTGTCTAGTTCCAAGAGCATATTAAGATTTTTGTCATGTATAGTCTATATATTAATGAAAACAGATCATATTAGCATTATTTTATTGATCCTCATAGGAAACAATACAAATGGTTCAGTGTGTGACTTCTGATTATATAAAACTGATAATTAAGTGGCAAATGACCACAAATTTTTTTTCAGTAAAAATGTGGTATATGTATTCTGTATTGAGAAAAGCTAAAGTAAATGTATCAAAATGAGAGAAAATAGATCTTTGGTATAAAGGCACTCATTATGCCATTTAAAAAATTCCACAAAATTTTACTTCTATTGTATATTAGTTATTTATAAACCTGATTCACATGAAAATAGGAGCAAATATTTTAATAATATATTTATGTAGTGTCAAAAAAGATTTCTGTTTTTGCAGCCAACTCTCCTTTTAAATTCTAGTTTCAGCACTCTTTGCCGGTTTGGAGAAATGATTTGTCAGCTGCTGTGTGAACAGCAAAGTGCGAGAGGAGTCTTAAACGCACAAGTGTTAGGAAGGGGCGAGCCTGTTTGCCGAGATTCTGAACTAATGCTGCCTTGTTTCTTAATAGCGTTAGATCTACTAAATATTGTAAAAGCTTTTAAAGATTAATGGCTCTTTTGCATTCCCCACAGTGCTGATGACTTGGTTGTGTCTGATTTTGGACTGACATCATCAGTATTGACTTGAACCGTTACATGGGGTCTGTCCTCATTAGGCCTGATGAGTGTCCTGGCCAGCTTTTGTTGCAGAATGAGGACTTTCTATATGATGAGAATACCAGTAACAAATGGAAATTCCATGGGCACTGAAAATGGGACCTGTCAGCATTGGGTTCAATGTGTAATTTAGTAATACCTTCAGTAATACCTTTTTAAAATTTATCGGTGAGCTCTGATGAAGCTTTCCTTGGGAGACTGGCCTCACGTTCCTTTGACTGGAGTTATTCATCTTGCCCTGGGCCACAAGCCTTTACATTAACTCATTTCAGTCTTTGGAAGCACTCACTATGTAACAAATCTCTGTTTTAGCATATATCATGTGTGTCATAATCACTTGTTTACAGGTCACTCCCCTGCTGGAATGTGAGCTCCTTAAGGATGAGAAATAAGTTGTTTTCTTCTTTAACATCTCCCCAGCTCTCAGCCCTGGGTGGAAAGGAAAGCTCTGAGAACATTGAAACGGAGCGTTATGAAAGGCTTTGGCTGTGTTTCACAATTGAAATCTCTGTTCATTTAGGTTAGAGTTAGTGGACATTGTTTGACTGGAAAGTCCTGGTGAGAATCATTCCTTAACCAGAAAAACTGAAATGTAGCTATTTTATTTAGTATATATATTATATATATAACAATTGAATTTAATCATCAGCATTTCTTTAATATTTCAAATTGAAGAAAGATAATTGGCTCAAGTGATTCAAATGCCTTTAAAATTTCTACTGTAATTTCTAAATATTATGTCTTTCCTTTTCAAATATATTTTACTCTTTCTTTATAATTAAATATTATTGTAGACACCTTTTCATCAATATTCTGTTTCATGTATAAATTGATTATCTATGGTAGTCTTTTTGATGTCTTTGACTTGGAAATCCACAGATGTAACTGATGAAAAGAGATTACTGGCTTTATTTAATTCAACCTTAAGACTTCAGTCTGACTTCATTTAAAGAAGTCAAGATAAATGTGCTTCTGACTTTATTAATTGTCAGGAGATTTCTCAGCCTCTTTAGTAATTTGTTAATATTTCTGCTGTTGTAGTTCATTTTAGAAAGCTTTCTAAGTCCGTGATGCCCTTTTCTTAAAACAAGGGACATATTTTAACATTTCAACATTTTAATTATATCACTTTTAAATTTAGAATCACTGTGTCTGTGTCACAGTTACAATGATCACTTTTTAAATATTATCTTTGAGAAACGGTTATATACATTTTCCATATATAAACAGGAATTCTCTCAACTTCCTTGAAAAACTGTTGTAGGTGTGGAGCATACTCTGTATTACAGCTGTCTTTCGCTGATTTTTTGGATCCATTTTCAAATTAAATTGAGAATCAATATTTTAAGAAATGTGTTAGCTCTTTGGCTTTCTTATTCTGCATTGCTCAAAGGCCATTTTGTTTTCAGTCTTGCTTAACTATGGAATATCAGAATTTCTGATCCATTATCTTTATTTCCTCCAGGTTATTAGCTTAATGACCTGAAGAAAAATTAATTCTCATAGTACTGAAAGTGACATTCCCTGCCTATATAGCCTGTTGATCCAGTTTTGTTGTTGTTGTTTTGGTTGCTAAGACGTTTCAACTGTTTTGTGACACCATGAACTGTAGCCCACCAGGCTTCTCTGTCCACAAGATTTCCCAGCCAAGAATACTGGAATAGGTTGCCTTTTCCTTCTGCAGGCAATCTTCTCGACCCAGGGATTGAACCCATGTCTCCTGCTTGGCAGGCAGATTCTTTGCCACTGAACCACCTGGGAAACCCTAATCCAGTTTTGAGGCCCCACTAGATTTTTATCATCAGTGGCAAGATAATTTATAATACTTCAAAAAGTTTGCTATGAAACTTTAAAAAGTTGATTAATATTCATTTTATTTACACTCTTTTTTATATTTTAGGTTGCTTTCTATGCGAGTTATCCATGTAGTGAAGTAAAAGTCATCAAATTGATGTTAACCTTTGCATAATTTCTGCTTTCCTGAAGGAAATTTTTCTTATAAAGATAGAATATTACATGATTACTGAAGTTGCTGATTGCCAGCTACTGAGAGACAATGTCTCTAACACAAATTTTGACTGGAATAAAAGAAATTACTTTGAAATGGTTAATGTAATTGTAAGGGTCATTGTGAACAGATGGTTCTCCATTCTGAGGGTTTAAAATCTTGAGTTCTGCAGAGTTCCATATTTTATACATTATCAGGAGTTTATTAGCAAAGTTGTTGAGATAGGATTTGAAATAATACCTAAATTTAACTTTAAGGAGATATTAATTTATACTCCTTTATGTTCCTTTTTGTGAAAGAAATTGGTAATTAGGTGCAATTAGGGTGATTGACTCTCAGAGTAGACTAAATTAAAGTACCAGGAATGGGGAAGAAGAAATGAGAAAAGAGCACATGAGACTTATTCATGCTAAAAGAGTCTTTTATAGAATCTCTAGAGTCAGGTAGAGGTAGACTTAAATTCTTTCACAAGTACAACCTTATATTTTGATTGACTTGCAAATTATATATCTTGATAGAAGTCAGATATTTCTACTTTGTCTCACTGAATAGGCATATGTGTTTGCGGGTGATAGAGCCCTGGATAGGAAGGTGTATCCTACTCATGTTTATGTTCTTGGTGCCTGACACGCAGTGGCTACTCAGTAATCTAGAGAATAAAGGAGTGAATGCATTGACTGAATGAGTGAAAAACCCTCAGTGATCAGTGCGGACAGTCTCAATTGTTAGGCTATGTTATCCTGCCTCTCTGGTCCTAAATGCAATTTTTCTCTACTAGGTAAATCCTCAGTAGGGTATTAAGCTGTTGTCACCATGATTTTCAGAAGCAACTGACCTCTTCTTATTTTTAGGAAATCCTGTGTTCTTGAATAGGCTTTAGTAGAATTCACTCAGTATGGTTTCTGGTTCAAATCATATCATTATTTTCATTTTGGTTTATTACTGAATCAATAGTAAATAATTTGCCAATAGTGAATAGTAAAATACAGTTGTCATTGACTGCTCCTTGAGGTCCAATATCTTTTTTTGTAAGGGAAAAAATGTTTTAAAGGGAAAAAATATTTTGTAGTGATTTTAGGATTTTGAAATTATTGAATGGGAGTGGATTATAGGAAAGATTTTCGTGATAATATGGGAGAGGCAAAAAAATTTTCCTTAGCGTTCCCATGATGGTTCTTGACTTCCCTCTTTGACTATATTGTGTGTGTGTATTTTATACTGCTGTTTCTTTATCTGTGCCCTGAAAATAGATTCTCCAAATCTCAGTTGACCTTTTACTCTGCTGCTGCTGCTGCTAAGTCGCTTCAGTCGTGTCCGACTCTGTGCAACCCCATAGACGGCAGGCCACCAGGCTCCCCCATCCCTGGGATTCTCCAGGCAGGAATACTGGAGTGGGTTACCATTTCCTTCTCCAATGCATGAAAGTAAAAAGTGAAAGTGAAGTCGCTCAATCGTGTCCAACTCTTAGCAACTCCATAGATTGCAGCCTACCAGGCTCCTCTGTCCATGGGATTTTCCAGGCAGGAGTACTGGAGTGAGGTGCCATTGTCTTCTCCACCTTTTACTCTAATAGTTCTCTAAAGACAATTTCTTTGGAGAATAGCATCTATTTTCAAGGTTTCAAATGTCACAGGAATGAAGCTAATTGCAGTTTATTTCTCTTTAGTTTTAATCTCACAATTGAACACTCATTCCAGTATTACCAAATGATCTAACATACATTTCTCTTTAAGGTCTTCCAGGCATTTCAAGCTTAACATGCTTGAAACAGTTTGTTCATTCTTATCCTTCTCTAGCTTCAGAAACTTGGACTCATCTTTGGTCCTACATACTTTATCTCCAATTCATTTTTCCTTTTTAATTTCCTTTTTTGGGAGGGGAGGAAATAGGGTGACTTTTGCATATTTTCCATTTTCACTGTCCTCCTCCCAACTCAGTCACTTTTCTCATCATGCCCATAATCATTTTTCTTACAGCTACTTAACTGTTCTTCCAGTCCACATACCTCCTTAATATTGTTGTTTGCTTGAGCATCTTGCTTTCCCCTGAAGACCTGTGAGTGCTTTGCATTGCCCAGAATTACAATTTCAACTCATTAGATTGGAATTCACTGTCTTCTTTAAATTTGCCCCACCCTACATTTCTGGTTTTCACCCAGCCCTTCAGCCTCTGACTTCAACCACTCGGGCCGTACCAGTCAGCACAGGTGCTCTTCAGCATGTCTGATCTTTTACGTTTCTTCAAGATTTAACTCATTCTGTTTCTATTTTGTGAAGCCAGCTCTTTCTAGCATACAGGATTTTTTTTTATTCTCAGAATTCCTGTAGTACTTATCTAAGCTATTAATTGAGCAGTTAATCATTTATAATGTTGTGACATTTTTGAATGGAATCATTTATTGTCGGTTTTTGTATTTTTCCAGATGTATATGTTTCTTTGCAAACTAACTCTGAAGTCCTTTACTGAGTCCATAGGAGCAGGGACTTTATTTTATACTTTTAACTATTATTTTAAAGCATTTTTTCATTGTAAAGATAAAACCTCATCTAGTGCCATAATCTTCTAGTTAAAATTAAGCTTTTAGTAAATCATGCCTTTTGTAATACTTTTCGTGTATTCAAAAATATTAATTCAAGAAACGTTTAAAACTTTGTTAAGATTATCCTGTATGCCATGAACAGGTCTTAGGATCCATATACTTTAGTATATAGTACCATGTATACTATATGTAGTCTGTATAGTATGATAACCAGTCATGTTAGTTGATAAAACAGGTTGATTGAATAGTTCATCAGTGGAAGAAGTAATGAATTAAAATTGCGTGCATCTAGTTTGGATATATCCTGGAGACTGACTTATCCTCATAGTAACCTATAAAAATAACTCTAGGAGCTCCCATCAGAGAATGTATATAATTAATTTAAGATACTAGACTTGTAAAACAGATGATTCATAATCTCTAAATATGAAACTAATATATTATAAAAGATTTTAAAAAGAAAGTGAAATAACATAGAAGTTATATACTTAAAAGCCCGAGTGCGATGATACTGCAAATGCTGTAAATAATCAAACACTGAATGAATGACTCAATGAATAAATTAATGAAGTATCAGCTGAAGAAATGCTAATGTGAACGTGAAAGTCACTCAGTCACGTCCAACTCTTTGTGACCCCATAGGACCTATATGGTCCATGGAATTCTCCAGGCCAGAATACTGGAGTGGGTAGCCTTTCCCTTCTCCAGAGGATCTTCCCAACCCAGGGATCGAACCCAGGTCTCTTGCATTGCAGGCAGATTCTTTACCAGCTGAGTCACAAGGGAAGCCCAATGCTAAAATATATCCAAACTTAGCTTTTAAGTTGTTGCAGCAGAGGAGCAATCTATTAAGAGGCAAAATAAAATAATGGATGTTTTCTTTTAAAAAGCTAATAGACCATTTTTTATAGCAGTTTTAAGTTTACAGAAAAACTGAGCAGAAAGTATACAATTTCCATATACCCTCTTGCACATATTCCAGTTCATACAGTTTCCCATATTAACAGCAGCTTACATTACTGTGGTATATTTGTTGAAATTGCTGATGCTGAATTAATAATATTGATGTGTTATTATTAATTAAATTTAATACTTTCAGTTCAGTTCAGTCACTCAAGTCATGTCCGACTCTTTGCGACCCCATTGACTGCAGCACACCAGGCTTCCCTGTCCATCACCAACTCACGGAGCTTGCTCAAACTCATGTCCATCGAGTCGATAATGCCATTTACATTAGGGCTTATTCTGTTTTTAGAGGTCTATGTCATGAAGTTTTTCTCTTTTATTTACTTCTAAGAATTTTTGGTTGTATCTAGGTTTTAATTTGGAAATAATTTTTATTTGGACATAAATTCTTTGGGTAAATGCTGAGGAAAATGATTGCTGGATCATATGATAAGACTGTGTTTAGCTTTGTAAGAGATCACTGCTATTTCTTGGGAAGTGGCTGTACCATTTTGCCTTCCCAGAAGCACAGAATGGGACTTCTTGTTACTCCACATTCTTGTCACCATTTGGTGTTGTCACCGTTTGTTTCTCTGCCATTCTATTAGATATGTAGTGATATCGAAAGTAGGGAAAACCGCTAGGTCATTCCGGTCTGACTTAAATAAAATCCCTTATGATTATACAGTGGAAGTGACAACTAGATTCGAGGCATCAGATCTGATGAACAGAGTGCCTGAAGAGCTATGGACGGAGGTTAATAACATTGTACAGTAGGTGATGATCAAAATAATACATGAGAAAAACAAATGCAAAAAGTAAAGTGGTTGTCTGAGGAGGCCTTAAAAATGGCTGAGAAAAGAAGAGAAGTGAAAGGCAAAAGAGCAAAGGAAAGATATACCCATATCAATGCAGAATTCCAAAGAATAGCTAGGAGAGATATGAAAGCCTTCTTAAGTGAACAATGCAAAGTAATAAAGGAAAATAGTAGAATGGGAAAGACTACAGATCTCTTCAAGAAAATTAGAGATACCAAGAGAACATTCCATGCAAAGATGGGCACAATAAAAGAGAGAAATATTATGAACCTAGCAGAAACAGAAGATATAAAGAAGAGGTGGCAAGAATACACAGAAGAACTGTACAAAAAAGGTCTTAATAACCTGCCTAAACGTGATGGTGTGATCACTCACCTAGAGCCAGACATCCTGGAGTGCGAAGTCAAGTGGGCCTTAGGGGGCATTACTATGGACAAAGCTAGTGGAGGTGATGAAATTCCAGCTGAGCCATTTCAAATCCTAAAAGATGATGCTGTGAAAGTGCTACACTCAGTATGCCAGCAAATTTGGAAAACTCAGTAGTGGCCACAAGACTGGAAATGGTCAGTTTTCATCCCAATCCTAAAGAAGGGCAATGCCAAAGAATGTTCAAACTACAGCAAAATTGCACTCATTTCACATGCTAGCAAGGTAATGCTCAAAATCCTTCAAGCTAGGTTTCAACAGTTTGTGAACTGAGAACTTCCAGGTGTACAAACTGGATTTAGAAAAGGCAGAGGACACAGAAGTCAAATTGCCAACATCTGTTGGATCAAAGAAAAGCAAGGGAATTCCAGAGAAACATCTACTTCTGCTTCATTGACTACTCTGAAGCCTTTGACTGTGTGCATCACAAAAAACTGTGCAAAATTCTTAGATGGGAATACCAGACCACCTTACCTACCTCCTGAGAAATCTGTAGGCAGGTCAAGAAGCAACAGTTAGAACCAGACATGAAACAGCAGACTGGTTCAATATTGGGAAAGAAGTAAGTCAAGCCTGTATTTTGTCACCCTGCTTATTTAACTTATATGCAGAGTACATCATGAGGAATGCTGGGCTGGATGAAGCTTAGGTTGGAATCAAGGTTGCTGTGAGAAATATCAATAACCTCAGATAGGCAGATGACACCACTCTTATGGCAGAAAGCAAAGAGGAACTAAAAAGTCTCTTGATGAGGGTGAAAGAGGAGAGTGAAAAAGCTGGCGTAAAACTCAGCATTAAAAAAACTAAGATCATGACATCTAGTTCCCATCACCTCATGGTGCATAGATGGGGAAACAATGGAAACAGTGAGAGACTTTATTTTCCTGGGCTCCAAAATTACTGAAGATGGTGACTGCAGCCATGAAATTAAAAGACACTTGCTCCTTGGAAGGAAAACTATGACCAACCTAGACAGCATATTAAAAAGCAGAGATGTCACTGCCGACAAAGGTCCATCTAGTCAAAGCTATGGTTTTTCCTGTAATCATGTATGGATGTGAGAGTTGGACTATAAAGACGGCTGAGAGCTGAAGAACTGATGCTTTCAAATTGTGGTGCTGGGGAAGACTCTTGAGAGTCCCTTGGACAACAAGGAGATCAAATCAGTCAGTCCTTTTGAATTCTGTAAAGCAATTATCCTTCAATAAAAAATAAATTATTAAAAAAAAAAGATCAGTCAACCATAAAGGAAATCAACCCTGAATTTTCTTGGAAGCGCTGAAGCTGAAGTTCCTATACTTTGGCCACTTGATGTGAAGAACTGACTCATTTGAAAAGACTCTGATGCTGGGAAAGACTGGGGGGCAGGAGGAGATGGGGACAGCAAAGGATGAGATGGTTGGATGACATGACTGATTCAATGGACATGAGTTTTGAGCAAACTCCAGTAGTTAGGGAAGGACAGGAAAGCTTGGCATGCTGCTGTCCATGGGATTGCAGAGTCGGACATGGCTGATGGGCTGAACAACGATGGCAATTTACTATGTTGAGCATCTTTTCATATTGTTATGTGTCATTTGCATATTGCATCTCTTCCTTGGAGAAGTTAAAGTACTTTGCTCACTTTTTAATTGTGCTATTTTCTTATTGTTTAAACAGTTCTTTATATGTTTTGGATAATAGCACTTTATCAAATTTGATTGGCTCATATTTTATCCTAGTCTGTGGCTTACATTTTTTTTTTTTTCCTTTGAACAGTGTCTTTTGCAGGTCAGAGTTTTTAAGTTTAATGAAAGTCAGCTTATTTTTTAAAATCATTGATCATGCTTTTGATGACTTAGAGTCATCACTAAACCCAACATCACCTAGATTTTCTCTTATTTTATCTTTAGGAGTTTAAAGTTCTGTATTTTTCACTGGGGCCTATGATGCATTTTGAGTTAATTTCTGTAAATTTCAGTATCTAGATTCTTGTATTTTGTTGTTTGCTTTGCACATGTATGACTGTTGTTCTAGTACCAATTGTTGAAAAAGACTATTATTTCTCCACTGGGTTCTTGCTCCTTTGTCAAAGATATATGTAATATATTTCTGTGTTCTCTATTTTGTTCCCCTATTTTATTTGTCTTTTCCTTTACCAGTATCACACTGTCTCTCTCAATGACTGTAACTTAACAGAATATCTTGAAATTTAGGTAATGTCAGTCCTCTTGAGTTTGTTCTTCAATATTATGTTAATTATTTTGGGTCATTTGTTTTTTTGATATAAATTTTATAATTAGTTTTTTGTTATTATCTGAAAATAATTTTCTTGAATTTAATGCAATTACAGTAAACCTATAGATGAAGTTGGGAAAAACTAACATCTTGGCAATATTGAGTCCTTTTATTCATAAACATGGATTATCTCTCTATTTAGTTATTTAATTTTTTTATCAGTTTTAAAATTTTGTACATAATTTTGCTCATATATATTTTGTACATAATTTTTGGATTTATACCTAAGTATTTTAATTTTTCTGCTAATGTAAATAATGTTGTTTTAAGTTTGAAATTCCATTTGTTCATCATTAGTGTGTGAGAAAGTAATTGATTTTTGTACATTAACCTTATATCTTGTAACTCTGCTATAGTAACTTATTAGTTAAAAAAATTTTTGTTGTTGCTGATTCTTTGGGACTTTCTATATGATGGTAATGTTATCTGTGAACAAAGAAAATTTTATTTCTTCCTTCCCAATTAAAAGTATACTTTTGATTTTATTTTCTTATTGCATTAGTTAGAACTTACAGTACAATGTTACACAGAACTTGTGAGATGGGACAGCCTTGTCGTGATCTTAGTGGGAAAGCATCTAGTTACTCTCCATTAGTTATGATGTTAATTAAAAGAGTTTTTGGTAGATATTCTTCATCAAGTGAGGAAATTCTCTTCTATTCCTAGTTTTATGAGAGTTTTGTTTTTTGTTTATTTTTTCATGAATGAGTATTGGATCTTGTCAAATGATTTTTCTATCTCTAGCAATATGCTCATTTGATCTTACTTATTTAGCATGCTAATGTAATGGATTAAATTACTTGAGTTTTAAATGTTGAACCAGCCTTGAATAACTTGAATAAATCCAACTTGGTTGTGGTGTTTAATTTTTTAAAATAATTTGTTCAATTTATTTTGCAAATATTTTGTTGAGGATTTTCATGTGTTTGTGGGAGATATTTATCTGTTGTTTTCCTTGGTAATCTGCAGCATCTTTTTCAGGTTTGGATTCTAAAGTAATTCTGGCCTCACAGAATGAGTTAGGCGGTGCTCCCTTTGACTGTAAGTTCTAGAATGAATTGCAGAGGATTGGTATCATGTTTCCTTTAAATCTTAGGTAGAATTCACTAGTGAACCTGTCTGGGGCTAGTGCTTTCTGTTATAGGTGATTAATAATCGACTCAATTTTCTTTAATAAATATGTGCTTATTCAGATTATTTCTCCTAGTATAAGCTGTCACAGACTGTGTTTTCCAAGGAAGAGCCCCATTTTTTTCTAGCTTATCAGCTTTTTAGGCATGTAGTTTTTCATAATACTCTTTTATTAATTTATTATTACCCATGTGATCAGTAGCAATCTCCCTCTGTCATTTCTTAAATCAGTCTCTCTCTTCTTTCTCTCTGGTTAGTTGACTAGTCGTTTATAAATTTTCTGTATCTTTTTACAGATCCAGATTTTGATTCTATTGACTTTTTTCTATTGATTTCCTATTTTCAGTTTTATTTATTTTTCAAAGTGAAAGTTGCTCAGTCGTGTCCGGCTCTCCGTTGTTCACTTTTTCTCTTAGAGCTCTTAAAACATTAATCATATTATTTTAGATTCCTGTTCTGATAATCCCAAAGTCTCTGACATATCTAAGCTTTTTCTGTCTCTTCAGACTGTGTTTCCCTTTTAGTTGTCTTGTGACTTTTTTGTTGAAACTTAAACATGATATAAGGGCTTCCTGGGTGGCTCAGTGGTGAAGAATCTGCCTGCCAATGTAGGAGCCACAGGAGACACAAGTTCAGTCCCTGGATTGGAAAGTTTCTCTAGAGGAGGAAATAGCAACCCACTCCAGTATTCTTGCCAGGATAATCCCATGGACAGAGGGGCCTGGTGGGCTACTGTCCATGGGATTGCAAAGAGTTAGACATGACTGAGCAACTGAGCACGCGTGCAAGCATGATATATTGATTAAAAGGAACTGAGGTAAATAGACCTTTAATGTAAGGTTTTTTTTTTGTTTGTTTATTTGGTTTAGGGTTAGGCTGTGTTACTGTTTGGGCTTCCCTGATGGCTCACCAGTAAAGAATCTGCCTGTCAGTGCCGGAGACTTGGGTTTGATCACTGGGTTGGGAAAGTCCTTGGTAGAGGAAAATGGCAACCCACTCCAGTTTCTTGCCTGGGAAATCTCATGGACATAAGGACCCTGGTGGGTTATAGTCCATAGGGTTGCAAAGAGTCGGACATGACTTAGCAATTAAACAGCAACAACATATTTCTGTTCACTGTAGCTGTAGGTGTCTGATGCTAAAATTTCCTCTATGGCCCTTCTTTTTTTAACCCCTGTTGTCTTTGTGTTTCTTTGAAGACTCCTTAAATAGGGTCTGGGTCTTACTGTTCTTTCCACTGCAACCCAATTATTATACAGTGCCTCATATCAATGGGCTTCCCTGGTGGCTCAGAGGTTAAAGCGTCTGCCTGCAATGCGGGAGACCTGGGTTTGATCCCTGGGTCGGGAAGATCCCCTGGAGAAGGAAATGGCAACCTACTCTAGTATTCTTGCCTGGAGAATCCCATGGATGGAGGAGCCTGGTGGGCTGCATTAGTCCATGGGGTTGCAAAGAGCCAGACATGACTGAGCAACTTCACTCACTCACTCACTCACTCACATATCAATGTGGTCATAAGGGATGGTGGGAAGGGAAGAATTCTATAATTTTATGATTAGTCCTTATTTTTATATGAGTCTATTTCTCTGGGTTGTGACCTTCACAAATGCATCTATTCTCTTCATCCTTAGATGAGACAATAGGGCTAGAGATGGCTGGATTTGGCATTTCCCTTAATCAATGGACTTCCCTGGTGGCTTAGATGGTAAAGCGTCTGCCTACAATGTGGGAGTCCTGGGTTCACTCCCTGGGTCAGAAAGATCTCCTGGAGAAGGAAATGGCAACCCACTCTAGTATTCTTGGCTGGAAAATCCCATGGACGGTGGAGCCTGGTAGGCCACAGTCTATGGGGTCGCAAAGAGTCGGACACGACTGAGTAACTTCACTTTCCTTTCTTTTAATCAATGGCAAAGGCTAAAGTAGGCTGGAGTTGGATGTTTTCCTTCCTCTAGAAGCTGATAGGCTCTGATGAAACCCAAGTAGTTTAGTCTATAGCAGAAGATTTTTCTTTGAGTTTTTTCAATTAATATCTGTTGCAAAATATAAATTTTAAAAATTGTGCCTAAAATAAGAAATAATAGATACTGAGTGAAATTTAAAAAGTTTTCCTCTGCTTTATGTTTGTTATATTAACTTTTAGACATTTGTTAGATGTCTTTTAGAGTTTGGGCATTTAGTGGGTGAAATTGCCCACTTACTGGCTTATAAGCAAATGAGGGTTTATTCTGTTGTCCTACTACTTGGTGAATTGCTTATTAACACTAAACTATAAACAGATATAAATGTAATTCTAGGATCAGTAGAGGATGTGCCTCCTGTAAATATCACTAACAGTTGTTAACCGGATTTCTAAGCTTAGGCTGATCATGGATTTCCCAGTGCCAACACCTGGAATGTGAAATCAAGAACCAATCAAAGTTGAACTTGTTCTTCTCTCTGGTTTAGTAAAGATGCTTATCTGAGAGATTACCATGAATCGTAGGATTGTGAAGTTGCCTGTGATAACAGAAGGTATTTTTAAAAACGAGAACTTCTGCAAGTTTCCAAAATAATTAAAATGCATAAGACAAACGCAACAGATGGCAAAAAGGGTTTGAACTAAATGTGTGTGACTTTTTTACTACTTAGTTTTTCATGCTAATGTGTTTGTGCAGTTAAGGTGATGACCTTTTATGGTAACATTTGCAGATATATACAGTGGAATGTGCTCTCTGGAGCTGCTAATATCTGGCAATTTTATAATAGATATGAAAATACTTTGCTAATACTTTATATGTAATTTTTGTGTTGTAATTTCAAATGACAAACTGTGAGGTTTCTTTTCTCTTCTCCTTTATCCAAAGGGTTTGAAAAAATTAACTGACAGTTTTAACATTTTGAAAAAGCTGGTTTAAAATTCGGTGTTCAAAAAACGAAGATCATGGCATCCAGTCCCATCACTTCATGGCAAATAGATGGGGAAACAATGAAAACAGCAACAGACTTTATTTTCTTGGGCTCCAAAATCACTGCAGATGGTGACTGCAGCCATGAAATTAAAAGATGCTTGCTCCTTGGAAGAAAAGTTATGACCAACCTAGACAGCATATTACAAAGCTGAGACATTACTTTGTCGACAAAGGTCCATCTAGTCAAAGCTTTGATTTTTTCCATTAGTCATGTATGGATGTGAGAGTTGGAGTAGAAAGAAAGCCCAGAATACCATAAACAAAGTCAGAAGACAACTGACAAAATGCAATAAAATATTCACAGCATTTATACAGACAAAAGGTAATCTCCCTAATACACAAAGAAGGCTTTAAAATGGAGGGGTAAAGGATCAAAAGCCCTATAGAAAAATAGAAAAAGGACATGGATAATTCACAGAAAAACACAACCAGATGAACATATGATAAACATGAAAAAATGATCAAATTCATTCATAATTAGTGAATTATGTAAATTCAAACCACTAAAATATATTTCTCACTTTTTAGAGTAGCAGAAAGTTTTTTAAAAAAATGACAAATTCTGTCAGTGGGACTGAAAGGAAATCATCACATTCAAGCTTTGGTGAAAGTGAAAGTCACTCAGTCGTGTCCAACTCTTTGCGACCCCATGGACTGTATAGTACATGGAATTCTCCAGGCCAGAAATCTGGAGTGGGTAGCCTTTCCCTTCTCCAGGGGATCTTCCCAACTCAGGGATGAAACCCAGCTCTCTCGCATTGGAGGCGTGATTCTTTACCAGCTGAGCCACATGGGAGGAATTGAAATTGATACAGTCCTTTGAATGGAAATTTGGTAATACCTAACAAAACTATGTATTTGTGCTCTGACCCAGCATTTTCACTCCTAAGAAGTTATCATGGATCATATACACCCAACACATGCAAATTCATATTTATGAGATTATTTACTGTGATAGTATCTGTAATTGTGAAATACAGGAAATAAGCTGAATGTCCACAGATAGGAGAGTGGTTGAATAATCTGTAGTATAGTCCATATTTACCCAATATAGTATTATGCAGCTATAACAAATAATAATGAAGATATTTATGAACTTATTTAGTTATTCCTAGTATTTACTGTTAAAAATTGTTAAACAATATAGGGTGCTAGCCTTAATGTAAGAAAGGAGATACACACAAATATATTGGTATTATGAAGAATGCATAAATGACCTGTAAAGTGAAATAGTGGTATTCACCCAATCAGAACAGTAAAAAGAAAAAAAATTAATGAGGATAATGGAAGGGCCCTTTGGGATGACATCAAGCATACAAATACTTGCATTGTAGGATATTTGCATTCTTCTCAGCAGGAGAAGATAGAGAGAAAGGGATAGAAAGTGTATTTGATCAAATTATGACTTAAAATTTCCCTTATGTGAAAAATGAAATAGATATCCAGGTCCAGGAAGTACAGAGAATCCCTAACTAGATGAACCCAAAAAGACCCATACCAGGACATCTCATATAAAAGTCATGTATAAAGGAACCCTTATAAAACTATCAGCTCATATTTCAGCAGAAATTTTGCAAGCCAGAATGGAGTGGCGTGATGTATTTCAAGTGCTGAAAGGAAAGAACCTATATCCTACGATACTCTACTCAGCAAGGTTATTTATTGTTCAGAACTGAAGGAGAGATGAGTTTCCAACATGAGCAAAAGCTAAAAAAGTTAATTTCCACTAAACTGGCCTTCCAAGAAGTATCAAAGGGTCTTAGCATTTTTTAACAATAAAATATTTTAAATTCAGGTGTGTATACTGTTTTTAGACATACTGCTATTGCACTTAATAGACAACAGTGGAGGATAAACATCACTTTTATATGCACTGGGAAATAAAAATGTTCATGCAACAGGTTACCGAGGTATTTGCTTATAGTATTCTGGAACTGAAACCAGAATATCTTTGAGGTATGTCTATACATCTTTAAACAAATATATATTATATGTAATATAATATACATATTTATTGTTTAAAGCATTAAAATTATAAATAAAATCAAAATCAAAGCAATGTAAAATTCAAAGATCTGTGGCATAATAATTCAGAGGATCCCAGGTTCAGATTCCACCTCAGATACTTACTAGGTCAAGGGCTTAGAAGAAGTAGTCTTTTTAAGCTTCAGTTACCTCCTTTGGAAATGATGATAATTATTACTTACCTCTTAGGGCTATTGTGAAGACTAAATCAGAAAATGTATGTTAAACCCCTTTGCACATGCATTGTACGGGTGCATTATGCTAGAACATATATGCATTAGAGTTTCTAAACAGTGAATGTGTTTATTGAAAGTTTTTTTTTCCCCCATAACTGGGCAGTTAGCTGCCTTGCTGTGGGAGAGGTTTCTGACTCACTGACCAGCCTAGTACACAGTGACATGCTACATTTTTACCAGTCTTTCTTCACCAGAATGTATGGCTCTCTCTCTGATCTTTCTGATGCTTAGCCTAGTGGAACTTGCTAGCCATCTTCTGATATGTTTTTAATGCTGTCTGCTTTTCTGCATTTCAGTAGGGGTTGTTGATCATCATTTTTCATTTGCTAAGTCATGTCTGACTCTTTCTGGTCCCATGGACTGCAGTACGCCAGGCTCCCCTGTCCTTTACCATCTCCTGGAGTTTGCTCAAACTCATGTCCATTGAGTCACTGATGCTATCTAACCGTCTCATCCTCTGCCACCCCCTTCTTTTGCCTTAAGTCTTTCCGAGCATCTGAGCCTTTTCCATTGAGTCGGCTCTTTGCATCAGGTGGCCAAAGTATTGGAGCTTCAGCTTCAGCATCAGCCCTTCCAATGAATGTTCAGGGTTGATTTCCTTTAGGATGGACTGGTTGGATCTTCTTGCTGTCCAAGGGACTCTTAGGAGTCTTCTCTAGCATCATAATTCGAAAGTATCAATTCTTTGGCGCTCACCCTTCTTTATGTTCCAACTCTCACATCTGTACGTGATTACTGGAAAAATCATAGTTTGGACTATGTAGACTTTTGTCAGCAAAGTGATATCTCTGCTTTTTAATATGCTGTATAGGTTTATCAAGTTATTTATAATCTATATTTTCCCAGGTTCCATGGGGAATTAAAGCAAGATGTGGTGTTTCTGTGCTTTTTAATTCACTGTTTTAAGACCTTAAAGAATGTAATGTAAATTGACTGGAAAAGAGAAAATTTTGAGAAAGATACAGATTTCATGAAGCTGGTGTAAATGATGTTGGAGAACTTATTGAATAATATGTAAAGCTATTGATAAGTGAGGATATGACAGTTTGCAATTGGAACAGAGAAAACTGGTTGAAATGGAACTGGAAAAGCAAAGGATCAGGAGAAATCCTTTGGAAAAACTAATGAGGTTCTCAAATGTTTCTGTTTGATGGTATTTGTAATTATCTTTTATGTGTTAATTGTAAATTGATAGATGTTATAATGAAATAATTTCAGAAATATCAACAAAAAACTGTTGTGTTTTATTCTTTGATTTAAAAATTATCACAGTTATAACTAAAATTTTGTTTTAATGTAACACAGAGAGAACTTACTTTTTTTTCTTCAAGTTCCCTTTTAAGGTGACATCCCTTCTGTAAACAGACTCAAGTGAACTTTGTAGGGACCAGTTAATCTTAGAAAATATTCTCTCTGTATCACCTTCTCCCTTGTTTCCTTCCCACCTTCAGGACACTGCACTTAGGATCTCTCCAATTCTGAGGTCTGAATTAAGACAAATACCTGTTTGTTCCATATCCTGTGAACTTACTTTCAACTAGTCTGTACCCAAATGTGGTTTAAAGGTTTTAGGAGGTTCAGATTCAGACTGGTATTCTACCTAAGCTAAAATGGTGGTAATGAGATCCACTTGATAAGTTGGGTAGTTTATCCTACAGAGTAAGATTGAAAGTTGGAATAAAACCAGATTATGAAAGATTTTAATGATCAATCTAAAAAGGAAATAAAATTTATCCTATAAATTTTGCTCAGTTGCTCAATAGTGTCTAAGTCTTTGTGACCCTGTGGACTGTAGCCCGCCAGACTCCTCTGTTCATGGGATTCTCGAGGCAAGAATACTGGAGTGAGTTGCCATTTCCTCCTCCAGGGATCCTATAGGTTAGTGTTTCTCAAATTGTGTTCCATGGATCACTTGCATCAAAATCACTTGGGATAATATATTAAAACTCTATATTGTGCTCCACATCTATGAATCAGATTTTTTGGGGCTAACTTTAGGAATACAAATTAAAAAATATCTATATGTGATTATTATGTGCACTATTGTTTTAGAGCCACTGCTAAACATAAGTAGTTTAAGAATTTTTTCCTTGCAATTTTCTTTTTCATTTTAGGATATTTATGATAATGCATTAGGAAAGCTTTGTCACAAAGAACTTTGAAGTAATGTCATACTTACCTGGAATTATAGTTTCATAATGTCTTTAGATATCATTTCTAAGCTTACTTAAAAAATATTTTTCATATTTAACTCTATATTTAAAATAATGTAAAGATAGCATTAACACTTAACTCCATGCTTTTGAGATTTTTCTTATAAAAACAAATTTTCTTCGAAAGTGTATCTGAATCTTTCAGTCTTCATAAGGAGGCCACTGCTCTTATGCAACATTGAAATAACAACATTGTTTTCACCCATTAAAATACCGCTGCAAGATATTGTGAGTCGGCTCATTTGCCTTAAATTTTCTTTTTTTAACAAATAAGGCAGTGTTTTGAGTTATGCCAGATGTACAAATGAGAGATTTGAGTGCACTTGTAGAATTTAAATTGAAATGCTAATGAGATTCTGACAGGCAGAAAAAACAACACAGCCTACATTTTCATCTGTTTTATTAAAGTCATTATTTAACTGGAAAAAACACATTATTTAGAGCTATTTATTTATGTGGCATTTGTAATTCAGCTCTTAAATTTTATCCAATTAAAGTGCTTCTCATTCCATTTTGCTTAACGTGGTGGATTGTTGTGGGCATTCATCTTTCACTGTTTCTCTGTCTCATTCAGCTGTAGAGTGGCAGTAACTCAACTGAATGAATGCATCTCTCTCTCTCCTCCTTTTTTTTTTTTTTTTTCACTAATGCTTACATGTGCTGCTTCATGCTGTGGTACTACATTGACATCTTTATTTTTTATTTTCAGTAATTCCACTGAAATTTCATGGTAGATTATCACACAAGACTGTTTATGGTTATTTCATGCTTTGCTTATTTCGCTAGAATTTCTGAAATGTGAAAGTAAGGAAAAAAGTAGCATTAAATAAAACCATATTTCTGAGAGAATAAATTGATCTTAGAGATCATTGAACATAGGGCACTAAACCTTTTTAAGTACTATTTCAATAAATATATCCCATGCCTTACAAAAATATTTCTGATTTTTAAAACTTTTGATTATTATTCATTTGTGCATGTTTTCAGTTTTTTTCACAGTTTCTTTAAACAAAGACTTTTTGTGAATGTTTGAGATTTGTTAAAATGTCTCTATTTTGAACATTGTTTTAGAGCATCTTTTAGGCCTCTTTTACTTATGCTTACCTACCCAACTCTTAGATGAGGTTACAATGAAAGTATTTGAGATTTTAGAGGCTTAAAATTTTATGTAAATACATAAAATAAGTACATTTAGAGGAAAAAAATAGTGCAGAATTTCACAGGATAGCGTGAGGCTGGCTGAGGTCAAGCTCATGTTGGAATGCAGACATTATGGGAGGGTCTGAAAGACAATGCGCCTCCTTGAGAAGGCGGCTTCCGTGAAGAGAGTGAAATGTGTGAACCCAGGGTTGTACAGATGTCACCCTGAATGTCAGGTCTTCTTTCACTGGCATTTACAACAGGTTTGGGGATTTTTACATAGTAACAATGCTTCATATATTTTAAACTGCCTGGTGATGCCTTTATGAAAATCTGCGGTAAAAGAAACTCTATTAGCATAAAAACCATTTCAGTTAATGTTCATTGAATAAAGTCTCCATATTAACTAGAAATTGAACCCATGACTGTCACTTCCCAGACATTTATATAAAGATTCTCTCAAGGGTGCTCCATTAAGCAGCATTAAGGAATTTCATACACAGATCTTCATCCTTATATCTGAAACGTTTGTAAGAGAGAGACACTTGATGTGGCAGAAAGGCTTATGAACAGAGATCAGGAGACTGAATTCTGGTTCAGACTCAACAGTCATGAGCCATGTTGGCCTGGATATACCACTTGGCTTCATCAGGCTTGAGTTCTTCATCTGCAGAACGAAGAGCATTACTCACTCTGTGGGTGTTATATTATGATTCTTTCCTATGCCCCTCTTCAGTTACTGTTTTATTTATATAGCTGTGTTTCTAATTGTGGTTACTTGTATTCACCCCCAAGAAGCCAGGACACATAACATTTAAACAATGAACACGTTTATCACATCTCCATACCTTCTTAACATGATGTCCAGAATTATTTTTGAGGATGCAGTATTTGGACTGAATTTCCTAATTAGCAGTTAGAATACTTATGGAAAATAGCTTATGTAGGTGCAGCCAACTTTTGATTATTCATGCTAATGAGGGACAGCAAGTCTAACTGAAATGTGTATAAAGTCTTCACTCCTCACTTTGTCTTCAGATATGTCTGCTTTTGAAAAGAACATTTGAAAAGGGTTGCTGAAGAATACTAATTTGAGTTTCATCTTCAGTCTGGACAGGAAAGTGCCATTAGCATCCATATGTAGCTTTATTTTTAACCCATTGCCCCATTTTGCCAAATAAAAAAATAGAATTCATTATTAAACCATAGGAGTATACCTTATTTTAATCTATATTTTTTTCCATCTCTTTAGAGGCACATTCCACTCATAAACATGCCACACTCATCTCAGTTTACATTTATGTGCACATTTGCATGTACGTTTCATGTACATGCTGCAGTTTTTGGCTTCATCTCTTTACTCATGTTCTTTTTCGTATTTTTCTTTTTTTGACACCTGTTTTCCTTAAATAAACTCTTGGCTAAATTGTACCTATCTTGTAAAGCCCAGACTCCAAGTCCTTGATAAGGACTGTCTGGCCTCTTTGATAGTTTGGGTAAAGGGAAAAATGTAGATATTAAGTAGGCTGTTGAATATTATGAAGTGTGAGTCCCTCAGGGTATCTGTCCTGTAGTAGGCATTCTACGTAATGCCTTCTGCTGCTTAATGCCTAATTCTAGTGAATGCCTTCCTTCTTACTTCCTTTTACTTATGTCTCCAACCAGAAGTTATCTCTTGTCCCTTGGAATTCTCTATTATGGCACACATTGTTTTTTAGGGTTGTTTGTATGTTTTTCCTTATTTCTTCTATGAGCCTAAACATTTCCTGAGGGCAGTTTCTTGGGGATTAATTTTATTTATCTTTATATATCCCATAATGTCCCTTGCAGGATATCATACACAATTATCATTAAAAACATTTTGATGAAATGAATAAATTTGTGAACATATCCATGTGGTTTGGGGGAAATTTATAGCAGAATGTAATGCTAGGGTATTGGTAACATAGATGGCTGAGAGTGAGGAACCTGTGGTAAACTCTAGAGTGTGTGTAGGTATAGGCATAGGACAGAAGGTTGCTCGATGCGTGTCAATCTGATGTGGAGTGTGTGAGGAGGCTGTAAGTACTTTGGAGCCTTTCTTAGGAGGCAGTTACCTGAGTATCAGGTGGGGAATATGTTTGGGATCTGAGCAGTATCACCCAAGAGACGATGGTTAGCAAGTATGGCAGGACAGGGGACTCATACGGCTGCCGTATCTTAGGATATATTAGCAAGGAATATGGTTTATTTTTAGTGAGTAGGATAAATATGGGGAGAGATGTTTGTTTTGCCCCTGCCTCTGAGAGATACCAGGATGGATTCAGCTGGGCATGCTGCCCAGGGACTTTGGCTGCCTTCACCTCTGATTCATGCGGATGTGTAGCCGTAGCGTCTGAGGCGCTGTGGTTCCCTACAGGTGAGGATGATGCAGGTGAAGGAGTCTGCTCAGAAGAAGCACGATTGGAGGTGTAGATGGAGTTCTGGCCAACCTCTGGGTGATCTGTCTGAGTGCAGCAAGTCCCTCGCCTTCACAGGGGAGTGAGGTAGACTTAGGAAATCAGTTGGGATGGTACTGTATCATTTAGAATTCTCGCCTCTGCACGTGGTAAATACCTGACGCAAAGCTGCTGAAGCGCAAATGGTCTTTGTTAGCTCGTCTAACTGAAGCATCCTATGAAGTTATTGTCAAATGAACTTGATCCAGCTGTTCAAATGATGTCACTGAGGATCTGGCTTCCTTGCAGTTCTCTCTGCTCTGCCTTTCCCAAGTCACCATCATCATCCACACGCCACCCATGCCCCTGCCCGGCACCTTCACCTTGAAGCATTCCAATATCATAACCTTAATTCAGTCTTATCTGGTAGAAGAAAACCCTCTTTCTTGGTGATCAGATGGACAAGTCTGAACTTCAGTCCAGTTGGACCACTTTTAAGTTATGGGTCCATCTCTAACCATTTATTTTATTTATTGTGATCTAAGGTTACATTGGTGAGTATGGACTTGAGCCTCATGCTCCATCCTGATAGTCAGGGATAGAATAAGCGTAACTCTATAACTTGTGGACTTTGTGGTCTGGGAGTAGAAATCTGCAATGAAAACTAGGCTACTTTTACTAAATGATTTGTGAGGTGGGAGGTGGATTCAGGCCCACCAAAACAGGAGATTTTTACTTCAGGCATTATATTGTCAGGGTTTTAGAAGGGACTACTTACAGAAGCATGGGCAGGATTAAGAGTACAAAACAAGGGCAAGTGTGGCTCCTAGAGACCATTGTCAGCAGGAAGGTGTTACACCCCTAGACCTGTGAGATTAAGGAGATAGAATAGTGTTACTGTAGCCAAGAACTCGAGATCTGGAGGAGGAGCCAGAGCTGTAGGCTAAGTCATCTCCAGCTCTTTTGTGACCCCATGAGCTGCCCACCAGGTTCCTGTGTCCTTGAGATTTCCTAGGCAAGAATACTGGAATGGGCTGCCATTTTCTTCTCCAGGGGGGATCTTCCCAAACCAGGGATCGAACCCGCATCTTCTGCTTGGCAGATGGATTATTTATCACTGAGCTACCAAGGAAGCTCAGGGAAGAACTACCCTGATGGTTTCCCTTCCTCACCCTCTAATCTCCTGCTGATAGCCCTCATTCATTGAATCCTTGAGAGCCAGACAGCTAAGGAATCAGTACGATGCAATCCTGAAGGGTCAAGCTGCTGGGAACATAGTAGGGCAGAATATGGATTTCAGTAGGGATTAAATGGAGAAGAACCAGCCCAGAAGACAAATCAGAACTTCAATCTAGTAACAGGGAAATATGTTGGGAAGGAAGACAAATTAGGAGTAGAAACTTACGGGCTAGAAGTTTACTCTCAGAAGATGGTCTGCGTGAAAAGAGACTGATCTCTAACAGAGCATAATGACGGAGTTCAGCGAGTATGAGGTGGGTACTGAGCCCAGGTTAGTCTACCGTAGAGACTGACGATTACATGCCCTGCTTCTGTTGGGGAGTGGGCACCTGCTTACCCTCCCTGTTCCACACCATGATTTGCCTGGGAACTAGGATGTGGCTGCTCCTGAAGACGTGGAACTTAGGTCTACTGGTGGGTTAGGCCCACAGCAGGGAAAGAACAAATAATATGTCGTGCTTGTCAAGGCGAAAACTATTGCTGCAACAGGTAGCTGCCCTGATTCTGTTGCTTGTGGTTATGTTCCTGACCTGCATAGCTTGGGATTGCTTCCTGCTCAAGCCTGACTTCAGAATTCTCAAGGGAGTTCAGCTGAAACAGCTGAATGAATGAACAGGGGTGATCTTAACCAGTCTTCATCCAGAGTCCATGCTACGGGCCGCATGGCAGTTGCTATCTAGCAATGATGGTCACCAACTGCTGTGACAGGTATCTAAAAGACTCTGTGGAAAGGGGTTAAAAATGACCAAGATTATAGTAGGAAGCTGAAATCTGTGGCAAACGGAAGTAGTACAGAACCAGCTCCACAGGGGGACAGGGCAGGCACCAGCCGTCCTTAAGTCAGCCGGCCTGAGACAGCAAGTGCCTGATACAAAGTTGGAAACCAGAAGAGGACTTGACTGAGCAATAAAACTCTTGGCTGAGCCTAAAATGATTTAAAAGCAGAACAAGAGTGGGACTGTTTAGCAGTAGAAGAGAAGCTTGGTTTGATGCCTAGAGAGAATTACGTGATGCTAAAAAATAAAGGTCATTATTTATTACATAATTGAACAGTACAAATGTATCAGCAAGCTAGAGACAGTCTTTATCTGGGGTTCTTAGGTCTGCAATTCAGGTGAGAGAATATTATTGAGTCCAATCTGCTTATCAACCCTTGTGTAATGAGAGTATAAAAGTGAATGAAAATATATCCACTCTGCAATGAGAGAGAAATGTAATTAGACATAGAAGATCCTTTTTTCCCTACTTTACAGGATTCAGCCTAAATTTAACTTGAATTGTTCCAAAAGGGGGCTTATTATTTAGCCTTTTAAAATGAGAATATTTGCCTTCATGGAAAATATCTATTTTGTTGAGATAAATGAGCTTTGTTTTTGACTATCTGGGAGGTGTAGAGAGGAGAAGCCAATGGGAAAAGGAATATAAAAAGACAAAAGCTGTCAAGGACTGTTTGAGACAGAGGGATAGGACCAGGAGCCCCAGGACCACCTGCCCTGGAGGCCACTGTGGCCTGGCTTTGCCTTGCATTTGCACAGGCCAGTCTTTGCCCACCTGCTTGGGATGTTGTCCCTCCAAGCTCCCCCAGTCATCTCTTCCTTGAGATGCAGTTTGGCTCTCATACTGTTACTGAATTAGGTCATATGGACCCCAACTTCGGCCCTTGCTGGCCTGAGGCCTCTTGCCTTGGTGGGGAAAGGTTCTTTTTCCATTCGGGTTCACACAGCCAAAAACAAAACCCAAGCTTAGATTGAAGCTGCAGAAGCTTTATTCCATGGCTAGAAAATGGAGAAGCAGGAACTTAGTTCACAAATCAAATTCTCACCCTAATGATGAGAGAGATGTGGTTTTAAGGGGTGAGGACGATAGGAGGGGGGCTGATAATGAAGGGGAGGCCTGTGCATTAGTTTCCTGGGAGGAAGTGGGGTTTCTCCTGGAAGTGGGGAACCACTTTTTTTCTTTCCTTTTGGTCTGGAACTTCTGGCCAGGGCCAAAGGCTGGTGTACTATTTAGTGCCACTGATGTAAAATTTGCATAGAGTGAAACTCAGTGTCTGTTGGAGGTCAGGTTCCAACTGGTTCTGTCTGGTTTTTGTTTTTTCCTTCACATAGCTTCCTTTCTTTATGTCTGGACCCTGTGACAAAGATAGAGGTTAGTTCCTGCTTAAGGGAGGTGCAGGCGTATGATTCTGGGGCAACACAAACCCCCTAACACCCTTCCTTCAAGTGCCAGCTGCGATCGATCTGTGTCGTGATGCACTTGTCATACTATGTTGACAGGACTTTCTGATGTGTCTTCTCTGTTACACTCTTGGCCATTTGAGGGCTGAGCCAATGAAATAATAGGTACCCCTACAACCAAAACCAATAGCCTCCATCAGAGGGAGAGCAAGAGGAAGTGTCCTTATTTCAGCATGACGAAGGTGTGATGAGGTCAGAGATACAGCTGGGCTTTGGGAAGAGCGTCAAGTAGAGGCCTAGGTGCTGTGGCGATTCTTACCATCTTTTATTTTGGCTTCTTGATCTGTTTAGTTATCCTACTTCTCCTGCTCTGCAGAATGGCTTCCTACATTCAGAAAATACAGCTGCTGACAGCTCTTAACTTTTCCATAGTAAAGCTTTGCCATCAGAGAATGACTAAAGGTTTTGACTTGACTTTCCTGCTCCCAAAGTCCCTGGTTCCCAGGCAGTGTCCCCGTGTGGGCCACTTGTGCCCCTTCCCTGCTCACCTGTCAGCTGCTCCCTTTGAAATCAGGTGTGTGGGTGGGATGTGGGGAGAGGAGAGGTGCCAGTAACCAGACAAAATAGTACATTCTGTTCGCTTAACAGATGAGCCTACCATGGAGTCATTGCATTGTCGGGGCTCTACTTGCCTGTACATAAATTGTTCTCTCTAGGCCATACGTGTTTATGGAAGGAAATGATCATGAAGGCAAGTGTTCCAAATACTTAAGTAAACTTTATTTTGGCTTTTGAAATGCATAATATCATTATTTTTATTGGAGAAATACCATCTTCATTATGTTTTCTGTTGGCTAGCGTTAAGATGCAGTCTTTGCATTTATTAAGCGTAAACCGACAGGAACATAAAAGTGAGAAAGATAGCCTGGGTAACAAAAAAAAGTTGATTAGGGGGCAGAAATATGCTGTAGTTAATTGATAAGGCAAGCATGTTGCTGACTAACTTGAAAATATTTTTATCCTTCCAAAAGGTATTTCTAAAACCCTGAAAGTGAATATTTAAATGCCACTTTCAATTGAAATTTTCTTACCAGCTTGCTTCATGGCTCTCAGGGGATGACTGACTAGAGTAAAAGAAACTGGCATGTTTACCGCTCACATCAGATGAGTAGATGAGTATAAAGCTAAACAGCTTTTAAAAACGTCATGTGTACGGCATTAAAATTTGTGTGCATATGTGTAGCTCATATTCACTGAAGACTGATTCTAGATGTTAGTCAAATAGGAATGATTTTAGAAGTGACATATTTACATTACAGGTTGGAAAAATGAGCATAATTCTTTTTCCCTTTTATACTTTACAGGATGGGGAAATGGTGAGTGATGATTTCTGACCGTTGGTCCAGTGTTCTACCTCCTTTATAACAACTCTGTAAGGGGCTGAGTGTGGAGGTGTATAGATGACGGGGAGGAGGAGCATGCTCCAGGATTCAGTTATTAGTGAGGAGACCTCTGTTAATTTGATGTCTGATAAATTTATTAACTCTCTTGCCTTTGTATGTACATACTACTGGAGCAACCAGCCAAGAATGATATAGAATAGATTACATGGACAAATATTGCTTCTGATTTGAATCTATGAGCATCTGAAGCCAGATATCAACTTGATGGACCAATCATATGAATTAGGAGACAACCCATTATTTCTGTTTCAGCCACTGGATTTCTTATTATTCAGTTAGAAACTTGATCTTATCATTTTCGGAATCTAAAACTCTGGTTATCCATCATATAGACACAAAATGTTAAAGGAAAAGGACCTTTCTTCCTACTCTATGTTAATTAACCCAGCCTATCAATCTTTCTTTGTCTGTATGTATTATGTAGTTCCCTGGTAGAATGTATATTATTTCTGTTTCTGGTTTGGCAAGAGATAACAATCAGTCAATTCTCTCTTTCTCTGCTCCCTCCTCTCTCTCTCTTTCATTATAACGTGCCTATGTTTAAGAATATCATGAAGCTGAAGTGCCCTTTATATTACCTTTGTAAATGATTTGAGTGAGGATTTTTCTACAGTGATACGAACTACTGACCTCAACGATGATTGCTTTTCTTTATACATCTTGAAGCTAGGGAAGGTTTCCTTTATATCATCATACTGCAATTTGAATTTCTTCCTTTTTAAAAAATTCTTTCTCCCTCCCTCTCTTTCTCTCCCTATAGTGAAAAAGCACAGCAATGTTTGACCGTGGGTTATTACTGAAGCTTATTTTCAGGGAGAAAGTAACACTGAAAATTAGTTACCATAAACAGAAGACAGACAGCTTTTTGCTTCCATAAAATAGATGGTTCTCTTTAGGAACTATTGATTCCACTCTGTTAATATTGCAAATCTTAACTAAAATAGACCTTATCTGTGTTTCATGTGGGTGAGTGACAAGGGTTCAACACTTAGAGCTTTTGCTAGAAAACCTGGAGGGCCGCCAGCTGAGAGCACTGTAACAGACTTCTAAGAAGTTTGAAAAGTGTTTCAGGAAGAAAAGCATTCAGTTTAGACAGTTGCATAGTTAACGATTATTAGCCTCAGAGAACTGATAATTAGCTCCAGTCAGTTAAACCAACTTCTAGCTTTAAACCAGAGTAGATGACTTGCATAGCTAAAATGCACAGTAGACTGTTAATTTACACTATCCAGTTCCTTAGCAAAATCTTTTCGTTTTTTGCTTTCAGTGTTGACCTTTTAGGGTAGTTGCTTTCACATGTTAACTGATATGCACCATGCTAGTGTGTTACTTTTCCTCCTAGCATTGTATCATACGCCTTTTCCATGTTCTTAATTTTGAATGACTGCATATATTTTATGGCAATGATTATACACCAGACATAAATTATTGAATTATTTTATACGTACTGATTTGTTTAATACTTACAACACCTCTATGAGATGGCTGGTATTATCTTCACTTTATAATGAAAGACGAAAACTGAGATACTGAAAGTAAGTGGATGGTTAGCTTTCTTTCCTACCATAGATATTTGTAGATATTGTGTAATGTCTAATGTAGTTAATTATTATAAATATTAGAGAAGGAAATGGCAACCTACTCCAGAATTCTTGCCTGGAGAATTTAGTCCATGGGATCTCAAAAAGTTGGACACAACTGAGTCACTAACACACACACACACATTATAAATATCACAAGAGCAAAACATGATTAAGAAAGTGCTTCTCCACATATTAAAGGGTTTTTTCCCCTTAGGATGGGGCTTCTCTGGTGTCTCAGCTGGTAAAGAATCCACCTGCAATGTGGGAGACCTGGGTTCAATCCCTGGGTTGGGACAATCCCCTGGAGAAGGGAAAGGCTACCCACTCCAGTATTCTGGCCTGGAGAATTCCATGGACTGTATAGGGGTCACGAAGAGTCAGACATGACTTAGTGACTTTCACTCACTCCCTTAGGATAGTTTTTCAAAATAGAATTACTGAATCAAAGCTTAAAAGTTTTGAAGTCTTTTAATATATACTGTGTTAATAGCTTCCCTAACGGTCAATTATATTTCAATAAGAATTTATTTTTGCATAGTTCAATAAATCACTGCTGACTCTAGATATTATATTTTAAAGTCTTTGTTAGTTTGGCAGCCAGATACGAATTTCCCCCCTTTATTTTATTTTATTTTATTTTTTTATATTCTTTCATATTTTCTTTATGTATTTTTTTTTCATTTATTTTTATTAGTTGTAGGCTAATTACTTCACAACATTTCAGTGGGTTTTGTCATACATTGACATGAATCAGCCATGGAGTTACATGTATTCCCCGTCCCGATCCCCCCTCCCACCTCCCTCTCCACCCAATTCCTCTGGGTCTTCCCAGTGCACCAGGCCCGAGCACTTGTCTCATGCATCCCACCTGGGCTGGTGATCTGTTTCACCCTAGATAATATACATGCTGTTCTTTCAAAACATCCCACCCTCGCCTTCTCCCACAGAGTCCAAAAGTCTGTTCTGTACATCTCTTTTTCTGTTTTGCATATAGGGTTATTGTTACCATCTTTCTAAATTCCATATATATGTGTTAGTATGCTGTAATGTTCTTTATCTTTCTGGCTTACTTCACTCTGTATAATGGGCTCCAGTTTCATCCATCTCATTAGAACTGATTCAAATGAATTCTTTTTAACGGCTGAGTAATATTCCATGGTGTATATGTACCACAGCTTCCTTATCCATTC